>NC_134358.1:163491025-163664293 GCF_048569485.1 Anomaloglossus baeobatrachus | reverse complement strand
GAGCCGAGTGGGACCGCACTGTCAAAAATGTGCGCTCTGGATGCTGTTCCCATGGAAGAGCAAGCATCCAGAACGCATGAATTCTGCAGGAATGTGCGCACGTTGCATTCTGCCGAATGCGTCTCAGAACGCAGCTTTTCGGCTGCGTTCTGAGACGCACATGCAGTGACTATTTTACGCTGCGTAATAGAACGCAACGTGCGCACATAGCCTTACAGAGCAGGTGCATTTATATGGAGACTTGATTACACACAGGTGGCTTATATTTATCATCATCAGTCATTTATGACAACATTAGATCATTTAGAGATCCTCAATGAACTTCTGGAGTGAGTTTGCTGCACTGAAAGTAAAGGGGCCGAATAATATTGTACACCCTATTTTTCAGTTATTGATTTTTTAAAAAACTTTAAAATAAGCAATAAATATCGTTCAACTTCACAATTGTGTCCCACTTGTTGATTCTTCACCATAACATTAAAATTTTTATCATTATGTTTGAAGGCTGAAATGTGGGAAAAGGTTGAAAAATTCAAGGGGGCCGAATACTTTCGCAAGGCACTGTATGTTTAATTCTGAAACGATGCATTGTTTCAGAGAAAACAGTTTAATGGCCACCAGGTACCGTACTGCACAAGAGACTAGTTGGATTGGCCGGTTCCCGGCCCTGGTGACGCAGTACACTTTCATATAGCAGGTTTCTATTGTACCCACCTTTGGTATGCTCGCATCAATCACTCTCACCACACTATCACATCCATGTTCAAGCACCTCGTGTGACTGGCAGTATCATCCTATACCTAGGACAGAATATGCACATCTGAGTCTGCTCTTCTGAGTGGGTACTCACCAAAGTCACCATCTGAAAACCTACTTGTCATAACTTTGTCAGCCTGGTACATTAGCAACAGGTCTAGTTGACAGCAGACAGCCACAAATCATGGGCCCGCGAGCCACAGGTTGGGGACCCCTGGTGTAATACATACTACCTGTGGATCGGGCAGGACGTATCAGCTGTCAGGTTCTCTTTTAACAACGATTACATATGGATCTTTGAAATGGCAGAAACTACCGTAGTTAAGTGTTGCTTTCAGGGTGGCAAGCCTTCCTTTACCATATTATCAAAAGCCCCAATAATACTACATAAAATGAAGCCGGGGTGGATATACCATTTGTCCAACCTTTGCAGCTGGATGGGGCCCGGGAATTAAGGGGACAAATTCCACCTACAAAAGCAGCAAACGGCTTGTGTCACACAAACATGAAGGGTGCATTAAGAGGAGCTTTTGTACTACAAAGGGCCTATACACTATTCTTGCACAAGGATATTCTGCATCACTGTCAAGTCATCTGTATTTTAAAATACCACCTCTATAGAACCTATAGGTTTTTTGTTTTGACATGTCTATACATGGTTAAGAAACTAAAATATAAGACAGGCAAATAATGTCTGAATAATGACCTAGTGCTAGGGGAACTGTATAATAGGATTAAAAATTACACATCCTAAATGTATATAATAAAGTTTTTGCTTGTATTTCTACCCTTAATTTCTCTAGATGACAGCATGAACTTGGCTAATTTACACATGCTGCATCACAAAATCCATGTCAAACGCAAATTAAAACAATGTTGGATTTAAATTTTGCAAAAACTTCATTTAACAATAAAGCTCCTTACTATGAAATAATTGTAGATGTGATTTAGATGGTGTTATGTCTGGGCACTCAGCCCTTCACAGCATGTGAACCTCTTGTAAGGTTTCATTTTTCATGCTTCGCTGCCACCTACAGAACACTAGTCATGATAAGAGTTCTTGTCAAGTGTTTGGTAATGGCCTTCAGAATAGGACCAAACAGTAATCCATAATCCCTGGTTGACGGGGAACAATCTTCTGGTAAACAACTTATTCGCATGGCCTTGAATAATAGTTACATGTGCTCATACAAAGGATAGACACATTTATTTCATCATTGGGTTAGTCTTGTGAAAACGTAAAGAGCAATATATAAATAAGCCCTCCCACGAACGTTATATTAATACACATATACACAGGTACAGTGAAAAAATATATACTCAGCTATTGCCATCTTCTTCAGGATCCAGCGCCGGTTCTGCTCCTCTTCTCAGTGATGTCACCACTCTTCAGACTGTCCGGGTTATGCTGTGCTCTGTGTGACCTGTAAGTGGCTTTAACACTAAGGGGCACAGGTGCGATGTCGGTGGGGGTCAAATTGAAAGTGATGCACATCCGGCGTCGCAGGCGATATCGTAGTGTGTAAAGCCTTTTTGATACGATTAACTAGCGCAAAATCGTTGTAATCGTATCATCGTATCATCGGTGTAGCGTCGGTCATTTCCATAATTTGGAAATGACCGATGTTACGATGTTGTGCCTCGTTCCTGCGCCAGCACACATCGCTGTGTGTGAAGCCGCAGGAGTGAGGAACATCTCCTACCTGCGGCTCACGCCAGCTATGCGGAAGGAAGGAGGTGGGCGGGATGTTTACGTCCCGCTCATCTCCGCCCCTCTGCTTCTATTGGCCGCCTGCCATGTGACGTCGCTATGATGCCGCACGACCCGCCCCCTTAATAAGGAGGCGGATCGCCGGCCAGAGCAACGTCGCAGGGCAGGCGAGTGCATGTGAAGCTGGCGTAGCGATAATGTTTGCTACGCCAGCTATCACCATGATATCGCAGCTGCGACAGGGGCAGGGAATATCGCGCTCGGCATCGCAATCATCGGCTTGCGATATCGTAGTGTGCAAAGTTCCCCTTAGTCTATGGAGCGTCAGAATAAGGCTCCATAGACTTACATTGGAAAAGAGATTTCTGGCTCACACAAAGGTGAGCGGTGATGTCATTCAGAAGAGGACTGGAGTGTTTTTGGATACTGAAGAAAACACTACACTATATACACAAATTTAGTGGTGAAAAATACTTTAAAAAAGAGTATTGCCAACTCAAAGATCCCACATGTAATAGTGTATTATTGGAGGTTGAACCTGTGACCCTGTTTTGCAAATTAAAAACTGCCATTAGCAGCTGCTGTTACCACAAAAATTAATGGAGAAGTGGCAGCACATGTTAAGTTTCTATGGCGTTTGTGGAAAAAGGCAAATGGATCTACATGTATTGGGAGTCAGTGTCATATTCTGTGGCTGTAAAAAAAATTCTGAAAAGGGATGAACCCTTTAAAGAGGACCTATCAGTTGGAGATGATCTTTCAGTCTCAGATGCTGCCAATCACAACTCAGCATTGTCCATGAGGAAAGGGTGAAAGCGCACGTCCCTCAGAAAACCCTCTGGAAATAGATTTCACATGTCACGCTTCAGAAGAACCAAACTTTAGTATCTCTGCAATGGAGTGACACCACAAAATGGAAAACAGTGGAATTAGCAGAGTTTAGGGATTTTTTTTTATATTTATTTTTTTTTTAGAAAGTATTGAAATTGTTTTGTTTGAGCAAGTGGCATGTTTGCTAACTGAAACACAGTATTTAATATGAGAAAAGATGAGTTAAAGGGAACTTGACATATAAAAAAAACCCCACTATTAACCTGCAGATAACGGGGTAATCTGTAGGGTAATCGTATTCTGATGCTACTCTAATGCTGAGCCAACGGTCAGTCAGTGCCGGGGGCACAGTAACATTCGCCGTTCATTATGTACACAGCAGTGAATGAAGCCGCGCTAATATCACCCCTATCACTGAAAGCACCAAACTGGTGGGAGTAATAAAGATCACTTCGTCCCGTGCAACGAACCTCTCAGGCCGGGCACGGCGCATCATCAAAACTCTATATATGCAGTATAATAAGCTCATATTTGCAGGTTAATAGTGGTTTTTTTTTATATGACAGGCTCCCTTTAAATTGGGAAAAAGAATGGAATGACATTCCTGAGCATTCTATTCAAATTCAGAATCGAAAAAACCTTTTGGAAGTCTTCTCATGAATGTTGCGTCAAATATCTCTATAGGTCTAAAACTTGATAAGAACAAAGTTTAAAGCCTTTTGCGCACGCTGCATTTTTTGCCGCATTTTGGGTACAGTTTCTGGTCCTAAACTGCATGCAGTCCTTCCCCAGCAAAGTCTATGAGAATCCATAAAGGCTGTGCGCACGTTGCTTCTGTGTTGCCTGCAGTTTTGGGTGCAGAAAAAAGAAGCAGCAGGTCACAGATTCCTGCGTTTTTCACCCCATGACTTCAATAAAGTCATGAAAAAACATATGGAAAAAAAGCAGGTAGTTAATTCTTTGCGCTTTACCCGCGTTTTGGAGGACTGGCAGATCAATCCCCTGCTGACTCTGGGTCTGCGGGGGATTGATCCACGGTATCTGGCCAGATGCCGGTCCCCATATAAAGTCCATGGGGACCAGCATCCGACACAAAGGGGTAGGAGCAAGCTCTTCATACTCACCGATCACCGGGGCGGCTGTCACACTGCTCCCGTGGCAGCTCTTTGTTCTTTCTGAGCCGGCCACTCATTAGGCTCATACATATTCACTGATTCTCCTGGCGACTGTGATTGGTTGCAGTCAGACACACCCCCACTCTGAGTGACAACTGACTGACTGCAACCAATCACAGACGTCAGTGAGCGGGTCTATATCAACAGTAAAATAAATAAAAAAAACGGCATGCGGTCCACTCAATTTTGATACCCAACCAAGATAAAGCCCCACAGCTGGGGGCTGGTATTCTCAGACTGGGGAAGCCTATGGTTATTAGGTTGCTCCCCAGCCTAATAACATCAGCCAACAGCTGGCCGGAATTGCCGCATCCAATAGATGCGACAGTCCTGGCAATTTTCAAGCTCTTCCCGATTGCCCTGGGGCAGTGGCAATCGGGGTAATAAGTTAATAGCAGCCCATAGCTGCCACTAAAGAGTACTTTACACGCTGCGACATCGCTAGCAATCTCGTTAGCGATGTAACACGCCAGATCGCACATGCGATCTGCCGAGATCGCATGTGCGATCGCACTATAAAATATGACCCATGTGCGATCTCTGCAGATCGCACGTGCGATCTGGCGTGTTAGATCACTAACGAGATCGCTAGCGACGTTGCAGCGTGTAAAGCACCCTTTAGTCCTAGATTACTGTATCTGTAAGTGAAAGTAAATAAACACAAAACACACCAAAATTCCCCCATACACCCCTCCAGGTCCAACGTAATCCACACGAGGTCCCATGACACTTCCACCACTGCTACATCTGACAATCATAGCGAGTCCTCCACCTGCGGCTCACTTCAGTCGCGGCCTGATTTACGGTCACAGGTGGAGGACTCCAGCTGTGACAGCAAATCACCAGAGTGATTGAAGTGAGCCGCGCAATAAGCGCAACATCACTTAGGTTAGTCGCCGCCACAGGGTGTCAGAATGAACTAGGGTGAACCCGTGACGTCACTGCTGCGATACCCGTGGTAGTGCGGGGCGCACAGCTGTGACGTCAGGGGTTCACCCAAGTTCATTTTGACACCCTGTGGCTGCGACTAAGGCCGGAGTCACACTTGCAAAGGACTCTCACAAATCCGGCATCGCATCAGCTGCAACCGCCTGATGCTCTCTAGACACAAGCGTGGGGCTACATAGAAATACATGCAGCTGACCCACTCCTGTCAGGAGAGTGTGCTGCTATGCCAAGTGATGCAATGCGAGATTTGTGAGAGTCCCCCGCAAGTGTGACTCCGACCTTAGTTGCAGCCACAGGGTGTCAGAATGAACTCGGGTGAAACCCTGAAGTCCCAACTGCGCGCCCTGCACTACCACGGGTGTCGCGGAAGTGATGTCACGGGTTCACCCAAGTTCATTCTGATACCCTGTGGCTGCAACTAACCTGAGTGATGTTGTGCTGATTGCACGGCTCACTTCAGTCACTCGACAGTTTTGCAGTCACAGGGGGAGAACTCCAGCTGTGGCTGCGGCTAACCTGAGTGATGTCATTGCTAATAGCGCGACTCACTTCAGTTGCAGCGTGGAGCTACACAGCCGGCCGTCATGTTCCATGGCCACTCGCTGTGAGAGTTACATGTAGCAGTGTTGGAAGGGTCATGGGACCTCGTATGGATTACTTCGGACCTACAATGGTGTTTTGTGGGTTAATAAAGTGGTGAAAGAGGGTACTTTTAGGTCTTATTTCAAATAAAAGATTTTTGGGGTGTTTGTGTTTATTTACGTTCATTTACAGATTAGTGATGAGGGGGTGTCTCAGACGACTGCCATCACTAATCTAGGACTTAGTGTCAGCTATGGGCTGCTATTAACTCCTTAGTACCTCAATTGCCACTGCACCAGGGTATGAAAAATGGGGGGAACCCCATGTCTTTTTTTTTTTTTTTTTTTTACAAAAAAATTATTAAAAAACAGCTGGCCAAGCTAGCTATCCCTTTATCTATCGAGCTATTCTATTATTTCTATCTATTCTATATGTTTTCTTTCTATATGTTCTTTCTTTCTTTCTTTCTATCTATTCTATATGTTATTTCTATCTATCCATCTATTCTAGGTATCAATTATCAGATCCTATCATATTTTGTTTCTCCTTTAAAAAAAACGCATTAACAAAAAACGCGGCAAAGCGCACCGAAACGCGGTAAAAACGCACGCTCTTTTTATGCGCTTTTCCGGCCAGTGGTTCGGTTTTCTGCCAGAGGGTGCGTTTTTTTTACTAGAGAAACAAAACTGCAGTGTGCGCACATACCCTGTCTTTCTTTTTGTCCACATGACCTGAGAATGTTTTTGTCGTATCAAATGTATTTTGAAATCCTAGCTTTGTGTTTTAGATTCCACTGATGACAAAAATCTCCAAACTTTTTAATCACCATGTTATTTATAGGTCCAACCTAAGGAGATTGGAGCTAATTTTTTCTGGTTCACTGCTTCAATCTGTCTCGCCACTAGGGGGAGGTTACTGAATTCTGACTTATTACACAGCACATTGTATCAGCTGAAAGCTCCAATCAGAATTTAACAGTAAATTAAATGGGTTGTTCAGGCTTGAGAGAAAAGTCTGCAGTGACTCTGCGTGACTACAGACTGCTGACTTCTTGGCTTGGTGGGAGCAGAAGGTCACATGACTGCAAATATGCAGATTGAAAAACTAACACCATGAACGCAGAGAAATTGCAACAGCGTGCGCACCACACACTGTCAAGATTTGGCAGTTTGCAGTCTGAGTGACTGGATATTTTTGCCCCAAGCCTGGACATACCCTTTTAGATCTGTATTAGCACAATTGAGTTACATTTAAAAAAAAAAAAAAAGTACACCATGAATCTCCATACTTTAATGAAAACATATTTTAGTGTATTTTCTAGCAATTCATGTAAATAAATGAAATGTCTACAATGCTGACAAAATTCAGCTAAATATTTCCCACTTGCAGTTCAAGAGCTTTTACATACTATGTGTGACCTTTGTAACTTTTTTCCTTCCTTCATTGAGCGCCGTGCCTGGGAAAGACGCCAAGTTGCAAGTCATGTAGATTAGAGTAGATCAGAGCAGCAGGATTGTATTCCTCCATGAAACAAGTGAGAAGAGCCCTTTCTGAAACACACCAAAGCAATGGGGGCTGCCGAACACGAGATGAACATTTTTACATTGATCCACCAGTTTAATCTATACTGGCTGTGCAGTTTATGGGAAATTTAACCTTTCCACTGCCAGTAATCAAATGTACGTCGCTGAATATTACAGAGTAAAAAGCCAGTAACTCTGCAGATTAAATAAATTCCTTTGAAAATAAAAGATAAGCAATTAAAGGTTTGTCCCGTTGAAAATGTTCTAGGAAGTGTGTTGGCTGGTCATATGATATTGATGACCTATTTTTAAGATGGGTAGTCAATATCCGATCAATGGTGGTCAGACACCAAGCACATCCATCGATCAGCTACTCTAAACTGCAGTGGCAGCACGGCACAGCTCCATTCAATGTGTGGAAGCCGCTTCGGCTAAACGCAGCAGTCACTACACACTGAACGGAGACGTACAGCACAGCTCCATTCAATGTGTACACCAAGCTGTCACCGAAGCAAATACCAGGTTATCAACGGGGTGTCTGGCCACCCCCGATCTGATAATGATGACCCATTATTAAGATATATGATAGTCATAACCTGACCGGCTAGCCCCTATGACCCAACCTTAGTTAAAATCAGAAACCGTTAGCATTGTCACCTCCCTCAACAGTAAATGCTATTTAAACTTTTGGTGCAATGCTCGTTTCGTTCGTGCAAAGCTAATTTTCCAAAACTCCATCTTATCATCATTGACATATGACCTTGTGGGGAGCAGGGCCACCGAGGAAGCCGATCTGTGTTGGTATAAATAACATGACTTAAGACTGTTTGTATTATATACTATACCATGACACCAGGGTAGACAAGCCATTGGATAATGACCCAATGAATGAATGAATGCATGCTGGGAAGTGAAGGAAAGGAAGTTCCAGCAGCTATAGTGCCGGCAGAATACTTATGAAGAGAAACAACACACTGAAATGTAGAGCAGATAGTAAGTTATAGAGCATACAAGATCAGGATAATTCTAGTACAGACTAACACGTCCACCAGAAGAAGTGTTGACTTGTTTGGGGGTGGGGGTAAGATTAGAGCAGAACACCATGCTTTTCTACAGGTGTGTGAAAATTTAAGTCAAATTAATGATTATTTTCGTTTATGGTTCTTGTGTTGTTACTAGAAAGAGAACTTTTTATTGTTGGGGCTGTCTGCACTTTTCTACATCACTGCAATGCTCATTACTAAATATGTTACTAATATATTTGATGTGTTTGGAACATGATCCTTTTCTTCATCTTAATTCCTTTGGTTTGAGTGATTTTTGGTTTAATCTCAGAGGCGTTTTCACATGGACTACGATGTGTGAGAAGATTTTTGGCAATTGTATCACAGAGGGCTGGGGGGACTACATGACTACATCAGGCACACGTCATCACCAACTGAAGGAATCTTTATGAAGCTAAGAGGAAAAAAAAAAAAGTGTTATCTTGGCGTGTGCCAGTATTGGGTTGTAATTAACTTCCTGACAAGAATACATAGATGCTTTCTGACACTTTCAAACAATACTTTAAAATTAAGGAATTGTGCACACTGCCAAGTATGGCTGACCCTTCTCTGCCTTCTATCACACTGACGTTACAAGGTCTACACCAAAAAGATCTATCTCTAAGGCCTCCTTCACACGTCCATGAAAATAACGCACGTTTTTCACGGATGTGTCAAAAGGTATTGCCCTCCGTGTGCCGTGTTTATGGCACAAGTGTGTTCTCCTCCGTGTGTTATCCGTGATAACACACGGAGAACAGGAACTTTCTGCTCACCTGTCCCTGGCGTTGCTGCCCGTGGTGCTGATCTTCGGTTTCCGGTCCTGCCAATTCCCCGCTGCGGCTGCTTCCGGCCCGCAGTGCAGTGACTATGCGATGAGCATTATGAGCGGTGGTTGGAAGCAAGTGCCGGCAGCGGCAGAGACAGCAGTGCTGGAGAAGGGGAGTACAGAAATATTTCTTATTTCACAGGCACGTGTGTTTTCTCCGGTGCGTGTCACATGGATGACATCCGTGCGGTCCGTGTGACACCCCTGATCCCGGAGAAAAACTGACATGTCTACGTGTGGAGCTCGTGTATGCTCCACATAGACACATGGTCCATGGCAAAACACACACATGAGCACAGACCCAATTATTTTAATGGGTGTACATGTGCCCATGTCTCCGGCACGTGAGGAAACGGACCAAACACGTACCGGAGACACGGACGTGTGAAGGAGGCCTAAGCAACACTATTAAAGGCAAAATCAGTAACTTTCTGCAAGGAAAGCTTCATTGACACTAGAATGGTTTCCCCATTGTTGTTATTCAATTGATAAAGTGTTATTATTAATTATTATGCAAATTGAATTTAAATGTTTTTGTTTTTCAAAATAAACTCATGGAGTGGCGTGGCTGGGGCTTCATGGAGCAGGAAGCCTGAGGGTTGAGCTCCTCCACCCGGGATCAAATTAGCCCATATAAATTAGCCTGAGAATCCCACTATGGGGAAGAAAAAACCTCCAAAGACCACCAAGGACCCATGAGCCCCACCAGCGACCACCCTGGACTCCTACCTGATGAGGGACATGCCAGAGGAGCAGGAGGCCACACGGGCGGCTGGAGCGCCGCATCCTCCCCGTCCTCAGACAGCTGCATCAGCGTTGTCTCTGGAGGAGGTTCAGCGAGACTCACCGGTCCGCGCCGCAGATGCAGAGAGAGGAGAGGGACGTCAAGAGCCCGGAGCCACAGCGGCAAGGAGAGGTGAAGAACCCGTGGATGTCGGCAGGCGACGGGCTTCCCTCATGGACAAGATGGTGGCGGCAGCAGAGGGGACACAAGGTGACTCACCCGAGCGCCGACAGGAGCGGGACCGCAGTGTGCCAGGTGAGGGTGTGTGCCTCCGGACCACCAGGCCAAACGGGAGGTTTACGTTCTCCCTGGGTGCAGGACTCTGCGGCCCGGTGGAAACGGTGGTGATCGTGACGCCCCTCTCCCCCCATAGAGATCCTGGAGCGTGGCGGGGGTTGGAGCCCGGCTGCCGCCTCTGATGACAAGCAGAGAGGAGCAGGTGAGGAGGAATGGGGCGAGGTGGAGTGGGGGAACAGCGGCTATGAGAAGGAACATGGCCAGAGGGAGGAGGAGGGGGGAGCCCTGGGGGAGACACAGGAGAGCATAAATGGCGCCACACCGCCTGCTGGAGTCCCCCAGCCCCCATGGGACAATCCACTTTGAAACGGAGATGATTTCATGCCCTCCCCACTGGGACCACCAATGCTGCAAAATGAGAATGTTACCCCCAGCCCTCAGAGAGCCCACAAGCCAACCAAGGCTCTGGGGTCACAGGGTTCAGATGCTACAGCCCAGCAGCAGGGGACCCCTAGGCCCCCACCTGGCCCGTCTGACAGGGAAACTGTCAGGAGAAAGGCTCTGGACAATACGATCACCGGACTCCCACATCCACAGCTATCAGGCCCTCCACCAGATTGGTGGGAATTTGTTCTCCAACTCCCCACCAAGAGAGATTTTCAGGCACTCATTTCTGAGGTTAAAGATACCTGCAAATCCGAAATAGCGGCGGTTCGTCAGGATGTTGCTTCCATCTCTAACAGAGTAAATCAGCTGGAGAATGAACATAATGAAGCTAGAACCACTATCCATCACCTACAGTCCCAAGCCTCCTCTCAAACTGAAGTTATAAGAGAGCTACAACACCATATAGAAGATCTAGACAATAGAGGTAGGCGCCATAATATAAGGGTCAGAGGCGTCCCTGAGGCCCAAACGAAGGAAGATGTTACAGCAATTCTGCAGACTATTTTCAACTCACTCCTTCAGCGCCCTCCTGACAACCCAATCCCCATGGATAGAGCGCACAGGGCCCTGCACCCCAAAAATCTAAAGGGGAACCCTAGAGACATTATCTGTCATATCATCGATTTCCAACTTAAAGAGGAAATAATGTTTAAGGCACGACCGCCAAAACAATTGATGTACCGAGGCACCAGGATTCAACTATTGCAGGACCTCTCATGGATTACATTACAGCAGTGAAGGGTCCTTCGCCCACTGCTGTCGTTCCTGAGGGCTAATAACATCCTTTATAGATGGGGGTTTCCGTTTAGCCTTTCTGCACGGCGAGGAGAGACGTCAGCCAGTCTTCGGACCCCGGCAGACCTGGAGTCTTTCTGTCGGGTATTTGATCTCCCCGCTCTGGGCTTGCCGGACTGGACTTTACCTCAGCAGATACCGCAGCTTTCCCAGGCCTGGCAGCCAGCCACCACATCGCGTAAGCGGCGATCCAGGAGTGCGAGGGAAGACGGTCCTACATGATCATATCCTCTCATGAATTTATGGCTACCCTGTGATCTTATCAGTGGTTACTGGTCTCATTTATATTGTCTTTTATTTCCTTGGGATTTTCTTTTCTTTCCAGAATCCTGGGGGGTGGGGGGGGGGGGGGTTTGGACCCCGTGAGTCTGGTTTGTGGAGTTTCGTCACCCACCCCATCGACAGAGTCATACCAATTTATTCGCACTTTGGTCTTATGGTGCAGGTTATAACTAGTGTGATAACTTCTAATTTGAGTGAACATAAGTCGACTCTGGCGCTGGGATAGTGGACTGTTACAGTTGACTGTCATGCACTTATCATAGTATACAGTTGAAAAGTTTTCATTCTTCAGTAGAAAATAGTTATGTTTTGGTTTGTTTTTCTATGTCCTGTTTATATTCACAGGTATGCAATCCACCAAAGTCTTAATGCTTTGTCCCAGAAGGGCTTGGGGACTACTTTTGCCATACATACAAAAGGGCGGTGCCGGGCGCTAGCCCTTCTACTAGCATATGTTGACGTCTTGAGATGGCTAAGTTAATGAGTCTTAATGTCAAGGGGCTGAATTCAGATATAAAGAGGAGGCTGGTCCTACAGGAGATGCGAAAATCAATGGCGAAAGTGGTGTTTCTGCAAGAGACACACTTCACAGAAAAAAACTCCTTCAACTTTGCCCGCCATTGGTTTCCCCAATCCTTTTCGGCCACAAATACGAAAAAGAAGGCTGGGGTAGCTATACTGATTTCACGCACTTGTCCAATTCAAGTAACTGGGTGTGAAGCGGATCCCTTAAGTCGCTTCCTCATAGTCCAGGGTACCCTGAATGGGATACAGCTAGTCTTGGGTAACCTCTATGCCAAAAATTCTAATCAAACTAGATTCGTTTCCTCGGTCCTATCACGCCTCCCGTCGGATCGTGAGGCCTTACAAATCATAGGGGGAGACTTTAATATGGTGTTTTCAGAAAGGGCGGATAGAATGCTTGCACCTTTACACCCTGTAGGCTCACATAGAACATCCCATCTGTCTACTGGCTTCCGCAATCTGATTCATACGCACCAACTATTTGACTTGTGGAGAATTGATAATCCAACGGCAAGGCAATTCACCTTCTTTTCACACCCCCATAAATTTGCGTAGTCGAATAGATTATTTCTTTGGCAACGTCCTCATACTCAGAACACTCCAACAAGCACAAATAGGCAGCATCACGTGGTCGGACCATGCCCCTTTGACAATACACCTTAACCTAACGAATTACCCCCAAAAAGAACCCATTGGAGACTAAATGAATCCCTGCTGACCAATATCACCTCCCGGGAATCACTCCGTAAGGCTATACAGAATTATTTTGTGGAGAACTCCCAGTCCTCTCCATCGTTCCCGACGATATGGGAGGCCCACAAAGCAGTTATCAGGGGGGAGTGCATAGCCCTTTCGTCCAAGCTTAAAAAAGACTCACGGCAACTTTACCGCCAATGTGAGACAGACCTCCGCTCAGCAGAGGCACTACTCCACGCCCATCCCACCAAGTCCCGCCTGAAAAGGGTAATAGACCTGAGAACTAAATTAAAAGAAATTTCACATGGGAAGATAGAGAAGTTCTTACGCTACTCTCGCCAGAAATATTATGAATACGGTAATAAGCCGCACACGATGTTGGCTAGAAGGCTTAAGGACCAAACTGTGAATTCTGCCCCTTGTGCCATAAAGGACACTTTAGGCACTCCTCATTATGACCCCACAAAAATTGCCCAACTCTTTCATGCATATTACACGTCCCTGTACTCCAGGGGTGGGGAACCTGCGGCCCGCCATGACCTTTTATGTGGCCCCCGGGCAGATTACCGGGGGAGGCAGTGCTGGTGCTGTCACCGCGGTCTTGCTGCCGCCGGCCCTTTAAATCCACACATTGCTGTTTGTGCTGCAATGTGTTCTCCCGTCGGCCAGTGCCAATTGTGGGCGGGTCCACAGCAGTCTCACAGCTTCCAGCCTTGTGTGTCCGCCCCCTGCCCTCCGGAGATGAGTGCCTGCCTTCTCCTTCTGATGCAGTGTGTCCGGCTCCTGCACTCCGGTGATGTGAATGCAATGCTGCTGTGAGTCCAGCGCCGACCCTCTGCTGCTATGTACCCTGCCCAATGCATTGTGCCTCCCCACACCAGTTCTGTAAACCTTCTCCCCCAGAGGTGCATGAAACTCTCAGCGCAGTGTGCCCCCCAATGTCCTGTGTGCACCCCTCCCCCAGTCCTGTGTGCAGCCCCCCAATGTCCTGTGTGCAGCCCATCACCCAGTAGTCCTGTTTGCACCCCCCAATCCTGTGTGCACCCCTCCCCCAGTCCTGTGTGCAGCCCCCCAATGCCCTGTGTGCACCCCCACACAATCCTATGTGCAGCCCATCACCCAGTCCTGTGTGCACCCCCCAGTCCTGTGTGCACCCCCCAAGTCCTGTGTGCACACCCTCAGTCCTGTGTGCACCCCCCAGTCCTGTGTGCAGCCCCCCCAGTCCTGTGTGCAGCCCCCCCAGTCCTGTGTGCAGCCCCCCCCAGTCCTGTGTGCAGCCCCCCCCAGTGATGTCTGTGCCTCCCCCCCAGTGATGTCTGTGCCTCCCCCCCAGTGATGTCTGTGCCTCCCCCCAGTGATGTCTGTGCCTCCCCACAGTGATGTCTGTGCCTCCCTACAGTGATGTCTGTGCCCCCAGCCCCTCCTGTGGTGTCTGTGCCCCCAGCCCCGCGTGTGGTGTCTGTGCCCCCAGCCCCGCGTGTGGTGTCTGTGCCCCCAGCCCCGCGTGTGGTGTCTGTGCCCCCAGCCCCGCGTGTGGTGTCTGTGCCCCCAGCCCCGCGTGTGGTGTCTGTGCCCCCAGCCCCGCGTGTGGTGTCTGTGCCCCCAGCCCCATGCCCCCAGTTAATTAATTGCTTCACCCAATATAGCAGGGTCATTTAAACATTGATAATTTTGTGCGGCCCCCGAAGGTTGGTAGAAATTTCCAAATGGCCCCCGACAGAAAAAAGGTTCCCCACCCCTGCTGTACTCCATCCCCCCCGACACTACCAATGTCCCACCCGGACAGAACAAAAATAGTAAACGACTACCTGACTGACTGTCACCTCCCAAAACTGTCCCAGGAGGCTCTGGATAACCTTAACTGAGAAATATTGCCAGACGAGATCCACCAGATCATTGGGGACCTTCCAAACCATAAAGCCCAAGGCCCAGATGGGTTTACGTACCTATATTCTAAAACTTTTATAGGGGAACTGTCTCCCCATCTGACTCATTTATTCAAACTCTTTATGACAGGGGAGGACATTCCAAATTAATTATTACATTCTTACATAACTATTATTCCCAAAACAGGTAGGGACCCTATGGACTGCGCGAGCGACCGACCTATTAGCCTCCCAAATTCTGATCTTAAAATATTCACCAAATTGCTGGCAGAATGTTTAAATCATTGGCTCCCATACCTGGTCTATAAGGACCAAGTAGGGTTTGTCCGATTCTGACAGGCGGGGAACAACACCTAAAGGATCTTGGATCTGGTGGAGGTGGTGAACAGGGAGGGAGTGGAAGCACTTCTTCTGGGATTGGATGCGAAGAAGGCTTTCGACAGGCTGGACTGGTCCTTCATGTTTTCAGTGTTGGGTCACTTTGGCTTGTCGGGGCCATTAGTCTCTGCATTGAGGGGTCTGTACTCTTTCCCGGTGGCGATCATTCCCCTCCCACACGCTCATTCAGAATCCCTGCCTATCCAAAATGGAACCAGGCAGGGCTGCCCATTGTCCCCTCTCCTATATGCTCTTAGTATTGAGCCACTGGCGGCACAGATCCGACTTAATCCGGACATTATGGGGGTCAAGGTTCGGGAGAGGTCTTTTAAGGTGGCCTTGTCCTACTGTCCCTGACTAACCCCACCATCTCTCTACCAAATCTACATGCAGTGCTAACCCAATACGCCACACTTTCGGGATACAAACTTAATTCTGATAAAACAGAGGTCTTACCTCTTAACATCCCAGAGGCCAAATTACAGTCCCTTAAGCAAAATTTTAAGTATTCTTGGAGATCGGACTCCCTGCGATATTTAGGAGTTAGAATAACCCCCAACTATAAGGCATTATACCAGGCAAACTTCCCACCCCTGATACGTGAAGTAGAAAATAGCCTTAAAAAATGGTCATCTCTACAGATCTCGTTCTTGGGCAGAATCGCCACAATCAAAATGTCGGTCATCTCTAAATTCCTATATTTATTTGAAACACTCCCGGTGCGGGTTCCCCTGGGGGTCCTGAAAAAAGTCCAGTCAACATTACTGCAATTTATCTGGCACTAGGGAAGACACCGTATTCCAGACTCTATTCTGTGTACACCTCTTACAAAGGGGGTCTGTCATGCCCGAATCTTAAACTTTACTACTACGCCTCGCATTTACGTAGCCTGGCCTCATGGACAACCCTACCGGCCTACAACAAGTGGACGAAGATAGAGAAGCTATGGATGGCACCCTACCATCCAAGCTCACTAATCTGGGGCCGCCCTAGTGACACTCCCTCTAAAGACCTCCTAGGCCCAATGGCATTTACAAGAGAGATATGGAGGCAGTGTAGAATGAAATACCAGCTGTTCTCACAGTCATCTCTGTTGACCCCTTTCCTGTTTACGCCACATCTGACGCAGGGTATGAGTCCGTGGGTGACAGAGCTGTGGGCAAAGGTGGCCCTTTACTGTTTCCGAGATATAGTTAACCCAGTGACTCTAAAAGTAAAACCATTTTCAGACCTACGATACCAATACAACCTGCCCTTTCACCTGTATTTCTCGTACCAACAAATAACACATTTCTTTACAGACAGTATGGGACTAGCGGACGTGCGTCACCCAACCACGTTCGAGACCCTATGCTCTGGTCGAACTTCGACCAGGGGATTAATTTCAGCCATTTACGACATACTGATCACTGGGGATCATTTGGATACAGTGAAACACACGTACATGAGGAGGTGGGAGGGTTGGATAGGACGCCCTCTATCGGATGCACTCTGGTCAGTGATATGGGCTAGGACATTCCGGCCCTCGATTAGCACTCTCTACAAGGAGAATCAAGTTAAAATCCTTATGACATGGTACCACACACCAGAGCTTTTACACAAGTTTAATCGTAATTACCCGGATGTATGTTGGAGGTGCGGCCTTGGAGGTGCATCTCTATACCATATTTTCTGGACATGCCCGGCTATCGAGGGTTTCTGGGAGGAGGTAGAGCTACTGATGGGCAGATTGGTTGGTAGAAGTGTGTCCAGAGACCGGGTGGTGTTTTTGCTAAATGCCCTCCCGTCGTCCCTAAGCAAGCCGGATTTAAAGAAGAAGTCCAGTTACCAAAACTGATTTTTTTTTTTCTGATAAATCTTGCTAATATGTGCCCCTCAACACATCTATTATGTTTTTTCCGCAAAATTACCTTTCATTGTGCACTAGCAGCACACGGTCATTGCTGGCTCCAGCTCTGATGGGGTTAATCTCTCCTCTGACTTCCTGTGTTCAGTTCCTACAAGTCCCAGAATTCTTTGTGGCTCTAGGGCGGTGTCTGGCTTATCTAACACACCCATTGTGTCTAATACACCCACTCTGCTCCCACCCAAACCCTCCTCCCTGCCTCTTCCCAGTGGATGTGCACTCAGAGAAATCACACAGACAGCAGCAGCTCTACACAGCCAGGGGAAGAAAGTGTGTGCGCGTATATACAGTGTATGTGTATATACAGTGTGTGTGTATATACAGTGTGTGTGCGTATATATACAGTGTGTGAGTGAATGTGTATGTGTGTGTGTATGTCATACTCACCTGTCTGCATGGTCCGGGTGCCATGCCTGCTTCCAGCCCCTGTCTCGGTCCCGCCGCTCCGGCTGTGTGCAGTCTCCCCGGGGCACGTACGAAGCTTGCAGGACCTGGCGGTGGATCACCTGATGCAGTCACCTGACGCATCAGCTGATCGTAGTCTCGCCAGCTTTTTCGCGCCCGGCCGGCTATCAGCTGATCCTGCCGTCAGGGGACTTCATCAGCTGATTACCGGCAGCTCTATTTTTTTTTTTTTTTTGCACTGATGCATCAGCTGATTGTATAACCGGCTTTTATACAATCAGCTGATGTGTGATGGGATTCTGGCACTTGATCCTGACACATCATCTGATCGCTTTGCCTTCCAGCAAACCGATCAGATGATATTGGATCCGGATTGGACGGCGCGGGACCCTAACCCAGGATTACTGCGGAGGGGGGTTTATTTCAATAAAGATGGAGTCACTAATTGTGTTGTGTTTTATTTCTAATAAAAATATTTTTCTGTGTGTTGTGGGTTTTTTTTTTTTTTTTATCATTACTAGAAATTCATGGTGGCCATGTCTAATATTGGCGTGACACCAATAGTCTTAGGGCTAGCTGATAATATACAGCTAGCCCTAACTCCATTATTACCCAGCTAGCCACCCGGCTTCAGGGCAGCTGGAAGAGTTGGATACAGCGCCAGAAGATGGCGCTTCTATGAAAGCGCCATTTTCTGGGGTGGCTGCGGACTGCAATTCGCAGTGGGGGTGCCCAGAAAGCTTGGGCACCCTTCACTGTGGATTCCAATCCCCAGCTGCCTAGTTGTACCCGGCTGGACACCAAAATTAGGCGAAGCTCACGTCATTTTTTTTTTAAATTATTTCATGAAATTCATGAAATAATTAAAAAAAAAAAGGGCTTCTCTATATATTTGGTTCCCAGCCGGGTAAAAATAGGCAGCTGGGGGTTGGGGGCAGCCCGTACCTGCCTGCTGTACCCGGCTAGCATACAAAAATATGGCGAAGCCTATGTCATTTTTTTTTCTTTTTGGGTAAAAAACTGCATACAGTCCTGGATGGAGGATGCTGAGCCTTGTAGTTCTGCAGCTGCTGTCTGCTCTCCTGCATACACTAGTGAATGGAGGATGCTGAGCCTTGTAGTTCTGCAGCTGCTGTCTGCTCTCCTGCATACACTAGTGAATGGAGGATGCTGAGCCTTGTAGTTCTGCAGCTGCTGTCTGCTCTCCTGCATACAATGAACATTTTGAATAAGGAAATGACATCACACCTTTTTTTTTTTTTTCATCAACAATCTTTAATGGCATTGTGCACTGATTAAAAACGCAGTGAGCAAAAACGCAGCAAAAAACGCACCAAATCGCAGCAAAAACGTGACATGCAGCACCGCAGGTGACAGAACAGAGCAAGTTGGTGACATGCTGTGCCCTGACACATAGTGTGCTGCATGTCACTGTATCCACTCTGGGACTTGTTGTGCAGGTGACCGGATGATACATGTCACTAACTGCCCCACTCTGTGATTTCTGCTGCATAGTACCAACTGTATACACTCTCACCTGCACAACAAGTCCCATAGTGGAGACAGTTAGTGACATGTAGCATCCGGTCACCTGCACAACAAGTGCCAGAGTGGAGAAAGATAGTGACATGCAGCATCCGGTCACCTGCACAACAAGTGCCAGAGTGGAGAAAGATAGTGACATGCAGCACACTATGTGTCAGAGCAGAGCATGTCACTGTCTCCACTCCGCTGACCTCAGCCCGTACACGCTGCGATGGATGCAGGGGGTCACAGAACAAGTAATCGGCCGACACTGGAGTCATCTGATTACTTGGGATGAATGAGAAGTAAAATGCTCCGGTGCTCGATGGGCGAAGCCCATGCCGATTTTTTTTAAAAAAAATTCATTAAAAATAAAAAAACAAAAAAAATCACATTGTTTGTGGGCTCCCGCTGCATTTTCTATTGCTAAGGGTAACCAAAACAGCTACTGGCTGCTAGCCCCCGCTGCTTGGTGTTACTTTCACTGGCAATAGAAATGCAGGGAAGCATTTTTTTTTATAAAGGTTTTTCCATGAAAACGTTTTTAAGAAAATGACGTGGGCTTCGCCATATTTTTGTATGCTAGCCAGGTACAGCAGGAAGCTACGGGCTGCCCCCAACCCCCAGCTGCCTAGTTGTACCCGGCTGTGAACCAAAAATATAGAGAAGCCCTTTTTTTTAATTATTTCATGAATTTCATGAAATAATTTAAAAAAAAAATTACGTGAGCTTCGCCTAATTTTAGTGTCCAGCCGGGTACAACTAGGCAGCTGGGGATTGGAATCCACAGTGAAGGGTGCCCAAGCTTTCTGGGCACCCCCACTGCGAATTGCAGTCCGCAGCCACCCCAGAAAATGGCGCTTTCATAGAAGCGCCATCTTCAGGTGCTGTATCCAACTCTTCCAGTGGCCCTGGTGGCAGGTGGCACGCTGGGTAATAAGGGGTTAATACCAGCTATGTTTTACCAGCTGGTATAAAGCCCGAGATTCTTAATGTCAGGCCAAGTTTAACCTGGCCATTAAGAATCTCCAACAAAGGGTTTTTTAAAAAAAAAAAAATCACACAGAGAAAAATACTTTATTAGAAATAAATACACAGACACAGTAGGGACTACATGTTTATTACTCCCTCTCACCCCTACACGATGGAGAGATTTCTGTACTGACCATGCCAAAAGAGAGCGAGGAAAAGAGAGCGAGCGGGGGGGAGAAGAGAGCGAGGGGGGGAGAAGAGAGCGAGGGGGGAGAAGAGAGCGAGGGGGTGAGAAGAGAGCGAGGGGGGTGAGAAGAGAGCGAGGGGGCGAGAAGAGAGCGAGGGGGCGAGAAGAGAGCGAGGGGGCGAGAAGAGAGCGAGGGGGGCGAGAAGAGAGCGAGGGGGGCGAGAAGAGAGCGAGGGGGCGAGAAGAGAGCGAGGGGGGAGAAGAGAGCGAGGGGGGGAGAAGAGAGCGAGGGGGGGAGAAGAGAGCGAGGGGGGGAGAAGAGAGCAAGGGGGGGAGAAGAGAGCAAGGGGGGGAGAAGAGAGAGGGGGGGAGAAGAGAGAGAGGGGGGGAGAAGAGAGAGAGGGGGGAGAAGAGAGAGAGGGGGCGAGAAGAGAGAGAGGGCGAGAAGAGAGAGAGGGCGAGAAGAGAGAGAGGGCGAGAAGAGAGAGAGAGGGGGGAGAAGAGAGAGAGAGGGGGGAGAAGAGAGAGAGAGGGGGAGAAGAGAGAGAGAGGGGGGGAGAAGAGAGAGAGGTGGGGAGAAGAGAGAGCGAGGGGGGGAGAAGAGAGCGGGGGGGAGAAGAGAGCGAGGGGGGAGAAGAGAGCGAGGGGGAGAAGAGAGCGAGGGGGGAGAAGAGAGCGAGGGGGGGAGAAGAGAGCGAGGGGGGGAGAAGAGAGCGAGGGGGGGAGAAGAGAGCGAGGGGGGGAGAAGAGAGCGAGGGGGGGAGAAGAGAGCGAGGGGGGGAGAAGAGAGCGAGGGGGGGAGAAGAGAGCGAGGGGGGGAGAAGAGAGCGAGGGGGGGAGAAGAGAGCGAGGGGGGAGAAGAGAGCGAGGGGGGAGAAGAGAGCGAGGGGGAGAAGAGAGAGGGGGGAGAAGAGAGAGGGGGGAGAAGAGAGAGGGGGGAGAAGAGAGAGGGGGGAGAAGAGAGAGGGGGGAGAAGAGAGAGGGGGGAGAAGAGCGAGGGGGGGAGAAGAGAGAGGGGGGGAGAAGAGAGAGGGGGGGAGAAGAGAGAGGGGGGAGAAGAGAGTGAGGGGGGCAGAAGAGAGAGAGGGGGCGAGAAGAGAGAGAGGGGGCGAGAAGAGAGAGAGGGGGCGAGAAGAGAGAGAGGGGGCGAGAAGAGAGAGAGGGGGGAGAAGAGAGAGAGAGGGGGGAGAAGAGAGAGAGAGGGGGGAGAAGAGAGAGAGAGGGGGGAGAAGAGAGAGAGAGGGGGAGAAGAGAGAGAGGGGGGAGAAGAGAGGGGGGGAGAAGAGAGCGAGGGGGGGAGAAGAGAGCAAGGGGGGGAGAAGAGAGCGAGGGGGGGAGAAGAGAGCGAGGGGGGGAGAAGAGAGCGAGGGGGGGAGAAGAGAGAGGGGGGGAGAAGAGAGAGGGGGGGGGAAGAGAGAGGGGGGGGGGAGAGAGGGGGGGAGAAGAGAGAGAGGGGGGGTGAAGAGAGTGGGGAAAGAAGAGGGGGGGGGCAGAGGTGCTCTGTCACCAACTGTCTCCACTCTGTGACTTGTGGTGCAGGTGACAGAGTGCAGACAGTTGGTCCCATGCAGCAGGACAGATGGCAGAGCACAGCGGTGACATGCCTGTCAGTGTCTTGCTGCTGGGAGGAGCAGATGATCACACTGCCCGACACCGGCCGCTCTCCTGACATCGCAGCAGAGCGGGCGGGTGGACAGTGTGATCACATACTTACGTGCAGGGGGGGATTCAGCTGAAGAACCCCCCCCTGTACTGCACACTGGCGCCCCGTTCCTCTCCATCTGCAGGACGCTTCCGGCTGGATCCTCCCCTCGATGCTGAGCTGTGACGTGCAGTAGTCACCGCCCACAGCCCTGTCACTCAATCTGAGTGGCGCCGGCATCCTGTGACATACCCGTCTTGTTTGAGAGCCCGGAAATGCCGGGACGTCAGAGGATGCCGGCGGCCACAGCTCCAGGGGGTCATGTGACCGGCACTGAGCGTGCAGGATAGCGCCGCTCAGTGCCAGAACTGGAAACACAAGCCAATGGAGAAGACGCCTAGAAAGGTAAGTATAACTCCTACAGAAAATAAAAAAAATGGGTGAACCACCCCTTTAAAACTCCTACTTCATGTCCTCACAGCGGCCAAATGCTTGGTCTCACTATTCTGGAAGAGGGCGGCCCCTCCGTTTGTCTCTGATCTGTATGCTCGAATAAAAGATGTTAGAAATATGGAAAAACTGACAGCCCAGCTCCATAGTACCATGGATGGGTTTGTAGCGACATGGTCTAATTGGGATGACTTGGGGACACCTACCAAATTTGAGGACGAAAAAGGCCTTAAGACAACACGTACTCCCCTTATACTAAAACTTGAGGAGCTGTGCGAAGACTCCACCGGGTCCTTTTAGGCCTGGCTCTAGTCTCACCCTTCTCCGGATTTATCTGATGACCGAATCCTGCTCGCCCTTCAATAGACTTTTAGTATGTTTTTGATACAGCTTAATTGTACACATACCTGTGAAATGTTTCTTTTACGTATGTAAATGTATATTTTCATTTATTGTATACCATGTAAAAAAAAAAAAAAAAAACTCTCTTCGAAAAATAAAAAGTTGAACAAAAAAAAAATAAACTCATGGATGGTATTGGGTCTCCGGACTCTTTTTGGATCACTAAAATCAATCTCAAACACCTGTGATTACTAGTTTGCCAGGTGAGCCTAATTAAAGGAAACCTACTTAAGAAGGACATTCCAGATTATTAAGAAATACGTTCCACATTATTAAGCAGGCTACAAGTTTCAAACCATATGGGAAAGAAAAAGGATCTCTCTGCTGCCAAACAGCATTAAGTATTGCAATGCCTGGCAAGGTGTGGATGGAAACATTAGATATTTCATGAAAACTTAAAATGTCATTATCGCACTGTGAGGATACTTGTGTCTGATACACAGCACAGATTGGTAGAAACCTTCTTTATTATGTCTTTATCTGGATGAACCAAACACATTCTTAGGATTAAGAGAGCAGCTGCTAAAATACCATTACAAAGCAACAAACATGTATTTGAAGCTGTTGGTGCCTCTGGTGTCCTGAGAATCTCAAGGGGTAGGATCCCCAGAGGCTTGCAGTTATGCATAAACCTACTGTTTGGCCACCTCTCAACAGCGTAAACAAGCAGAAACTGTTGCAGTGAGCACAGACATATATGATGATTACTTTTAAAAAAGCCTTTTTTACCGATAAGTCCCGTGCAGTGCTGGATGGTCCAGATGTATGGAGTATTGGATAGTTAGTGGATGGCCATCACATCCCAACAAGGCTTCAACATCAGCAAGGAGGTGGTGAAGTCATGTTTTGGGCTGAAATAATGGGGAAATAGCTGATAGGCCCCATTATGGTCCCTGAAGTTGTGAAAATGACATTGGCAAAATATATAGATTTTCTGCCTGACCACTTTCCTTAAAGCTACTACAAAAAGTAGAACCGTTCCATAGGTAGCAAAATCATCTTCATTCACGACAATGCACCATCTCATACTATGAAAAATACCTCTGAGTCATGTGGATGAAAGTATTGTGAAGGTGATATCAAAGAAGAGGTCCTATGCACACAGGTAACTTGGCCTGTTAGGATGTTTTTGATTGGAAAAGCTTTTGATTTCAGCAAATGTGACTTCTTAATGCAGCAAATTCAGCAAATTAACATTGTCTGTTCCTTATAACCTAAAAAATGATTGGAAAATCTGATGTGCATAATAATTTGGAAAAGTGCATTTTGAGCTTTTTTAGTTTTTGAAAAAATACTCTCATCATTGGAAGATTTGTCCAATACAGTTTGATTTATACTCTAACGGTCGATGATTTGAACATTACACGGACTTATTTGCATTGACAATTTAGGAAAATCAGAGAAAAAAGTATTTGTATAATGATTTTGATTATACTGTAGGTGGTCCTACTAATTGGTATAATGCATCCTTAATATACAGCTCCACTGCTCAGCAATGCAGACTAGGGACAACAGGTAACTTCTTTAGCTCTCCAGACAGATGTAGCACTCTGGATGTCATGTGTTGATTAGTGATAGGCAGACCTGGACTGTAAAAAGTCCTGAACAATGCGGATTCAAAAGAAAAAAGAAAAAAAATCAGCTCACCCGTATATGTGCACTCCACGTTTGGACGGGGTGCACGTAGTCCACCAGACAGGCAGGTCCGTAGAAGCGTAGGAGAGAAGGAGGTAGGGACTCAGCACCGATACCAGGGTAGAAAAATATATCCAAGGAGGTATAAAACATAGAAACTTTTATTCAATCATTTTAAAATTTCAATGATTCCAGAAAAACGTCATGGCTTGACGCGTTTCGGACAGTAATAGGTATGAGTAAGTCCTTAATCATAAGCAACTTATAATTATTATTATTATATCTTATATGCTTATGATTAAGGACTTACTCATACCTTTTACTGTCCAAAACGCGTCAAGCCATGACGTTTTTATGGAATCACTGAAATTTTAAAATGATTGAATAAAAGTTTCTACGTTTTATACCTCGTTGGATTCAAAAGAACCCAGCCACCGGCCCTGAGGTTCTCATGGAACTCTGGGTAATGAGCCAGATCCGGCACCCAGGTATAAAATAATAAAAAAGAAGAAAAATAAAGGAAAAGAAAATAAGAATGAGGCAAGCGCTTTATACTTACTTATACTTTATACTTTTGTCTTATACTTTATTCTAAATTCACATAGTTCCGCCACGCCTTCTGAGAACATAACCCCACGTCACACTCCATGGCACCCAAATGCATCTCAAGGTTCTGGCCAACTGGTCCAGGCAGCCATTATCTATCCCCCATTTCCGTGAGATGGCTGGATTGCCATTGTAAATAAGCACTTGTACCTTGTCCCCCCCAGCTCATTGTAGATTGTAAGCTCTCACGAGCAGGGTTCTCTTTTTTTCCCTCAAATTATTGTATTTTCTATAACAGTTACTTGTTTGTATATGATCCTCCTAAATTGTAAAGCGTTGCGGAATATGTTGGCGCTATAGAAATAAAGATTATTATTATTATTATTACCGTTCTGCACGCGGCTGTATATTGCTTCAGGGTCCGCACACTAGCCTCATGATCAAGTTACCTGCAATCACAGGTGGAGGACCGTGGGAAACTCCAGCTGGGACTG
The DNA here is from genome assembly GCF_048569485.1 of Anomaloglossus baeobatrachus. NCBI lineage: Eukaryota > Metazoa > Chordata > Amphibia > Anura > Aromobatidae > Anomaloglossus > Anomaloglossus baeobatrachus. The sequence continues at coordinate 163,638,702 of NC_134358.1, read as the reverse complement.
CAAATAACATCACTGCAGCTCATTCTCTACCTGAATCTCACAGAGCGTTAGGGGTGTGTCTCACTCCAACCAGAGACGCAGGGACTGCTAGTGGGCGGAGAAGTAGTGCATATGCATGAAGCTAATGAGTGGCACCAGAAGAGTGAACGGACCTGAAAGTAGCGTTAGAGCTGTGTAGAGACCAGTAAGTATAAAGTGCTTGCTCCAATCCCCCTATTCTTTCTACTATGATTTTAAAGATCCTGGTTCGGGTCCCCATAGACTTATATATAGGGACCGGCGCCTGGCCAAATATTTGGGATCAATTACGGGCCCAAACTGGGTTTTGTTTTTTTTCAATCTCAGTTGGACCTGCCGATCCTGGGTATCTGCGGGTCTGCCCATCACTAGTTTGATATAATGATGCAGTACATGTAGGTCACAGTGCAGGATAGCTGAAGTTGGAGGAAATAACGGTTCTGTCACAAGTGTGTCTGCTGCCCACATTCGGTAACCAAGAGCAAAGGCCACTAATTGTATGGGTGAGTGCATACTGGGCATATATGGGCATCCAACAATCATCAGCATAATACAGTACCAGTTGAGAAAAATAGATTTTGAAAATCTCATCTAAACTTTATGGAATTTTTCTGTGTCTACATTGACCAGCAGTCCCACCCCACTCAGATTAGCTAAATCTGCATATTTTCCCAGGAAATGTCAATAGGCCACAGGAACACTGTAAAAATCCATATTAAATTCTCTACTTCTTGAGGTAACATGAAACTGTAAAATCGTGCTGAAAAATGTTTTATGTTATTTTACAAAATTATAGCATAAACACAAAAAAAATCCATGTGGATGTTTTGGACTTATGGAAAATTTACAAAAAAAAAAAAAACTTTAACTACAATTTTCTTAAGCTATGAATATAGTCATTAGGATAGCTCCACATAGTACGGAAAAACAAAAAAAAAAAATGTTTTGCTGATTTTGTCATAGATCCACAACAAAATCCAGATGTTACCCTAAGCATTTCAAAGAGTGCAATCCACAGTAAGGTTGTACTTTGCAGGCTGCGACATCGCTAGCCGATTGTAGCGATGCCGAGCACGATAGTCCCCGCCCCCGTCGCACATGCGATATCTTGTGATAGCTGCCGTAGCGAACATTATCACTACGGCAGCTTCACACGCACTTACCTGCCCTGCAACGTTGCTCTGGCCGGCGACCCGCCTCCTTACTAAGGGGGCGGGTCGTGCGGAGTCACAACGACGTCATACGGCAGGCGGCCAATAGAAGCGGAGGGGCGGAGATGAGCAGGACGTAACAACCCGCCCACCTCCTTACTTCCTCATTGCAGGCGGGACGCAGGTATGGTGATGTTCCTCGCTCCTGCGGCTTCATACACAGCGATGTGTGCTGCCGCAGGAACGAGGAACAACATCGTACCTGTCGCTGCAGCGACATTATGGAAATGACCGACATGACACAGATCACCGATTTTTGACTGTTTCACGCTTGTTCATCTTCTCTCCTAGGCTTTACACGTTGCAACGTAGTTACCGGCGCCGGATGTGCTTCACTTTCAATTTGACCCAGACGATATCGCAGTAGCGATGTCGCAACGTGCAAAGTACCCCTAAAACGGGCTTTACACGCTACGAGATTGCTACAGCGATCTCGTTGGGGTCACGGATTTTGTGACGCACATCCGGCCGCTGTAGCGATGCCATTGCATGTGACACCCGTGAGCGATTTTGCATCGTCGCAAAAACGTGCAAAATCGCTCATCGGCGACATGGGGGCCCATTCTCAAATATCGTTACTGCAGCAGTGACGAAGTTGTTTCTCGTTCCTGTGGCAGCACACATCGCTCAGTGTGACACCGCAGGAACGAGGAAGCTCTCCTTACCTGCCTCCCGGTCACAATGCGGAAGGAAGGAGGTGGGCGGGATGTTCGTTCCGCTCATCTCCGCCCCTCCGCTTCTATTGGGCGGCGGTTCAGTGACGCTGCAGTGACGTTGCTGTGACGCTGAACGAACCGCCCCCTTAGAAAGGAGGCGGTTCGCCGGTCACAGCGACGTCGCAGGGAAGGTAAGTAGTGTGACGGGTCCAGGCGATGTTGTGCGACAAGGGCAGCAATTTGCCCGTGTCACACAACAGGTGGGGGCGGGTACGCACGATGGCGACATCAGTACCGATATCGCAGTGTGTAAAGCGGCCTTAAGAATTGACATGCTGTTCCAGAGTGCAACTTTATGATAGATTGTCTACAGTCTGGTAGGTCCTTCTTTGTTCAAAAGAAAGTCGTGTTTTTTCTTTTTTTTTTTCGTTGTTTTTTGTAACCATTTTAAAATTGCTAGAAAATGTGGTTTCCTTACCATAGAGCCAAAGGAACATTCAAGGTCATTTCAAATACAAACAGTGATAAAACCGCTGTCAGAACCTAAAAAACAGAATCCAAATCTTATTATCAAAACCATGTAAATTAGAAAAATTTTTTTTTAGCAGTTATTGAGTATATTTAAAGTTTATCTTAGAAATGATTGGTTTTACGTTAGTGCCTGGTATCTCTAAGTGCCCACAAACAGGAAAGGATTGTGACTCATCATCCCAGAATAAGCAGAAACGTAAACCAATAAATTACAAGTTATAGTGAATCTTTTTGTAGCTCACCTCTTTTGCAGCCCAGAGAAAGAGCATCATGTTCAGGACTTATTCAGAAGTCTATGAATCACGCACATATTCAATTTGTGTAATTTAAAGACAGAATCCGTATCTATTATAGTCTATGTAGCTTTTCATACGTCTGTTTTTTTATTTTTTTTGCAAAAACGGAGACATGTATATGGGTCCGAGAAAAATCACTGGCACCACACATTGTCATCTGTGTGCTGTCCAGTTTTAACATTTTAGTGGTTAAAGTGAACCCATCTGGTCCCATATGCCTTCTAACCTAGCAGCCAGGACATGTGTGGGCTAAAAACCCCTGCCTAATAATATTGTGTAGTATAAGAAAAGGTTTACAACTTTTTTCATATGCCAATAAGTGCTGGGACTAGTCGCAAGGGCATTTGCCCCAACTAGTCTGCCCTCTTTTCGTGGTATCACTCCCCTGTGGGCGCGATACCATGATTTCCATGAGCCGATGTCACTGCCGGCTCATGGTCTTGCACATGCGCGCGCCTCTTTCCCACAGAGTCACTTGGCATACGTAACCGGGTGTACATTTGTTGGCTTCACAAGGCCACTGCGCATCATCCGGAGTCTCCTGCGCTTCCGATCCTGCGTAGAGTGCGTCTGAAGACGGGAATGGGATGAGCGCATGAGCAAGATTTCCATGAACTGGCAGTGACGTCGGGTTATGGAAATCGGAAAGAGGACAGCCCATTTGGGGCGAAGCAACGCCTTTGCGAATAGTTCCTGCACTTCTTAGCATAGGGAAAACGTAATATTATTAGACGGGGATGGTTAGGCAGGGATTTTTAGCCCACACGTCACTGCTGCTTGGTTAGAAGGCATATGGGACCTGAGAGGTTCACTTTAAGAGAATATTTGAAATTTCCTTTTTTCCTCATAAGAAAATCACTGATGGTAAAAACTGAAAAGACTTAAGACCAAACACTGATAATTGGATTGTATTTTGAGTGTCATAAAAATCACTGTTTGAACAAGGCCTTAACATGACAAGTTTCAAAACTTAGATCATACAATCAAAATTTTAATAATCAACAATTTCTTTACTTATTTTTTCCTAATGTATAAGATACGGGGGCATTTTTTTTTACTTAAATGCATAACTTTTTTGGTTTAAAATTACACAGGTATACAAAATTTGGGTTTCTGATTTTTTTTTCAAATCCAATGACTTATTCTTACGGTTTCTATAAAAACACCTATTTTTAACCATCAAGTATGGATTTTGCACAAAACGAGCGTGAATTACATACAAGTGAGATGAACAAGAAAAATCTTTATTGTAGCCAAAGATGAAAGCGATACTATAATTATATATATGCTGCAACTTTATTGGTACCAAAAGGTTTTCAAGAAAGTTGTCCAAATGGAAATGTAAAAAACATAACTTCAAATTCATCAGACAACCCCCAAGGCTTTGAAACGGTTCTGCATGTTCTTCAAGATGCACTTACATTTTGGATTTTTGTTATTACCTAGAAATTTCTTCACAACTTGTTTAAAGGGAACCTGTCAGGTCCCATATGCATTCTGAGCTATAATCAGGGTGTTCTGTAGCGGAATACTTCCTCCTCACCCATCCCTTTCTTGTCATATTGTGGAATATGAAAGTAATAAAAAACGTTTTATTACTTACATATTCCCTATGTAAATGAGCAGGGTCTCTATCCCCATGGGCGTCACATCACTGTCGTCACTGTGGGCCTTTGCATGTATTCCGTGGTATCATGCCCCTGTGGGCATGATACCATGGATTTACATGTGACACGTCACCATCAGCGTCTTCAGATCCCGCGCGTGCTGACTTACCATTCCTGCAGCAGTCATCAGGGTGGCTGCTTCTCTGCTTCAGACGCGCTCTGTGCATGCGCAGAAGACTCCTGCACAGAGCACATCTGAAGCAGAGAAGCAAGCACCCTGATGACGACTGCAGGAATGGTAAGCGCGCACACGCGGGATCTGAAGTAGCTGATTGTGACGTTGCACATGTAAATCCATGGTATCACGCCCACAGGGGCGTGATACCATGGAAAGCATGCATATTCCCCCGATACGATGTGACGCCCATGGGGCTAGAGACCCTGCTCATTTACATAGGGAATATGTAAGTAATAAAACGTTTTTTATTCATAGTTTCATAGTTTTTAAGGTTGAAGGGAGACTCTAAGTCCATCTAGTTCAACCCGTAGCCTAACATGTTGATCCAGAGGAAGGCAAAAAAAACCCAATGTGTCAAATAAGCTCCAATGGGGAAAAAAATTCCTTCCTGGCTCCACATACAGCAATCAGACTAGTTCCCTGGATCAACACCCTGTCATAAAATCTAATATACATAACTGGTAATATTATATTTTTCAAGAAAGGCATCCAGGCTCTGCTTAAATGTTAGTAGTGAATCACTCATTACAACACCATGCGGCAGAGAGTTCCATAGTCTCACTGCTCGTACAGTAAAGAATCCTCGTCTGTGGTTATGATTAAACCTTCTTTCCTCGAGACGTAGCGGATGCTCCCGTGTTCTAGTCACAGGCCTAGGTGTAAAGAGATCTTTGGAAAGGTCTCTGTAGTGTCCCCTCATATGTTTATACATTGTGATTAGATCCCCCTAAGCCTTTGTTTTTCCAAACTAAATAACCCCAAGTTTAATAACCTGTCTTGGTGTTGCAGCCCACCCATTCCTCTAATAATCTTGGTCGCTCTATCTACCTGTAAGATTATGCTATTTATAACCTTCTATACTTTTGCTATCAAGAAAAGCATCCATTCCTCTCTTAAATTCATTCAGTGAGTTGGCCATCACCACTTCCTCAGGAAGAGAGTTCCAGAGCCTCACTGCTCTTACCGTGAAGAACCCTCTTCTATGCTGATGTAGGAATTTTCTTTCCTCCAATCGAAGAGACTGCCCCCTTGTTCTCGTCAAAGTCTTTGGTACAAACAGATCATGGGAGAGATCTCTATATGGCCCTCTGATATATTTGTACATATTAATTAGGTCTCCCCTAAGTCTTCTCTTTTATAGAGTAAATAGACCTAATTTTGATAACCTTTCCGTGTATTGTAATGCACCCACTCCATTTATTATTTTAGTAGCCCACCTCTGAACCCTTTCAAGTTCAGTAATGTCTTTCTTGAGCACCGGTGCCCAAAATTGCACACAATACTCCAAGTGTGGTCTGACGGGAGAATGATGTTTTCATCTCGTGCCCCCAGACCTCTTCTAATGCATCCCATCACCCTATTTGCTTTGGTGGCTGCTGCCTGACACTGGGCACTCCAATTTAGATTCTTATTGACTAGGATGCCTAAGTCTTTTTCCATGTCTGATTTCCCCAGCGGTTTCCCATTTAGTAAGTAATCGTAGCATCTGTTTCTCCTTCCCATGTGCATAACCTTACACTTATCTGTGTTAAACCTCATTTGCCATTTTTCAGCCCAATTCTCCAATTTACTCAAATCCATCTGTAGTTGCAAACTGTCCTCCTTTGTGTTAACTACCTTACATAGTTTTGTATCATCTGCAAATACTGATATTTTACTCTGTATACCATCCACCAGATCATTAATAAATATATTAAATAGTAGGGGTCCCAATACAGACCCCTGTGGCACCCCACTAGTAACCCTGGCCCAATCTGAGTATGCGCCATTAATAACCACTCTTTGTTTTCTACCACTAAGCCAGCTACCTACCCATCTACACACATTTTCCCCGAGCCCAAGCTTTCTCATTTTACTTAGCAGTCTTTTATGTGGGACAGTGTCAAATGCTTTACCGAAGTCGAGATAAATGACATCCAATGATTCTCCTCGGTCCATGTGAGAGCTTACATCCTCATAGAAGCTGATCAGGTTAGTTTGACAGGAGCGATCCTTCATAAATCCATGTTGATATGGAATTAAACAATTATTAACATTAAGACATTCCATAATAGTATCCCTTAAAAACCCTTCAAACATTTTACCCACAACAGATGTTAAGCTTATTACTTTCATATTCCACAATATTACAAGAAAGGGATGGGTAGGGAGGACGTATTAGGCTACAGAACACCCTGCTTATAGCTCAGAATGTATATGGGACCTGACAGGTTCCCTTTAAAAAGAATATGAAGCCATTTTCTCAACAGCAACATTTTTGTTTCCAAATATCCAGACCCGCAAAAAATGCCTTCCTTCAGTTTTCTTTTGGACATTCCCTGAAACATTTTTTCTGTTTTTAATTGGTGTCCTGTTCAATTTGTCTTCCTCTCTTCAGTTGGATATCTTGTATGATTTAATGTCTTTGCATTTGATAAGAACTGCAGACACTATTCCGGTCCTTTGGAATATCTATTTCAAATCAGGATTTATATGAAAACTCTATTCTAGATTACTTTACCATCACCAAATATTCTTTACACTGCAGGAGGACGTTCACTATGATTATGCCTACTGGATCACTATTTTTTTAATATTGTTATATTTCTTTTGTCCTTCCCTGCACAGCCCTTGTTGTACTACTGCCCTTTACTGTGTCACTGTGCGCATGCATCCTCTGCACACTTTCCCAGTTTAGCCCCATGGTATTTACAGCGTCTGTGCATTCCCGGGAGTTATGAAGATGCGTCCCCACACTAATGAGAAATTGCTGAGACAGCTTGTTGGTGGACCTGGGTTGCGTGACCATGAGGAATTTATGCGACACATTAACTGATGTCACTGACAATGGACAGGTGAGCGGTATAAGCGCTGTATTTAAAGACCGGTAGACATGTGCACCCTCACTTCCCCCTGATGAAAATTAAAATTCCCTAATATTGTGAAACGTATGTCAAAGACTTCATGCTCTGAGGGACTTTCTCCTTTTAGTGATAGACTCTCTGTGCCAGACTTCTTTTCAGATGGGTACGACCAGCAGTTTATCTGCATTAGCATTTCCCTCTAAAAGGACATGTTTTCATGCAATTCTATTTTGCTATGGAACTAAGCATTATGCACTTTATTTTGTCAATCATATCTCTTGTATATCCTTATATACACGTTATTATATATGACTATTTGTTTGAGCTTACTATTTGATTATGATATAGTGCTACTGTTATCTATTTTATGCCATGCCTCCCTTTGTCATTATACCCCCCCCTTTTTTTTTTTTTTTTTTTACATGAATCAGTTTTTGTAACCAGTGTTAATCATCTCTATAGCTATACTGATTAGACTGTACTGCATTAGGTCCGACACTTTTTTCTGCTGCCTCTCCTCATGGTGCTTTCCATGTATGCGTATTAGGGTATGTGCGCACGTTGCTTTTTACCTGCTTTTTACCTGCTTTTTTGCTGCTTTTTCTTCTGCGCTGTTTAATGCCAAAATGGATGTGTTCTTCTATTCAAGCAAAGTCTATGGGAATTTGGGTTTCTTGTTCACACTATGTTGTTCAAAATGCTGCCTTTTTGTGGCAGAACTTTGGTCAAAAACTCAGCTTTGCAGTGCAAAACCCAAATGGCAAAAACAATTGACATGTTGCTTCTTTGAAAAGCTGAGTTTTTGACCAAAGTTCTGCCACAAAAAGGCAGCATTTTGAACAACATAGTGTGAACAAGAAACCCAAATTCCCATAGACTTTGCTTGAATAGAAGAACACATCCATTTTGGCATTAAACAGCGCAGAAGAAAAAGCAGCAAAAAAGCAGCAAAAAAGCAGGTAAAAAGCAACGTGCGCACATACCCTTACACTTAATAGAGATGTAGGCTATGTGTCCACGGTAAAATGTTGCTGCGGATTTTTCTGCATGAAAATCCGCGACTTTCGCGGCAAATCCGCACCTTTTTTTTGCCGCGGATTTGCAGCGGATTTTGATGCGGATTTTTTTTTTTTCCCCCCAATTCTGAAGCCAAAATCCGGATCAAAATCCGCAACAATAATTGACATGCTGCAGATTTTTCCGGATCAAAATCCGCGGCAAATCCGCCGCGGAAAAATCCGCAGCATGGACACAGCATTTCCAAAATGCCATTGAAATGGCTTGGAAGTGCCGCTGCTGCAGATTTTCGGAAAATCCGCGGCTTTTCCGCGAGAAATCCGCGGCAAAATCCGCGCATTTTCCGCAGTGTGGGCACATAGCCTTAATGTTCTTGAGCAATGTATACTCCTTGCTTTTCTCCTGATTTCCATTGTTGATATGGAGTTGCTTTATGGACAGAATTCATTCTTAATTTTTGATTGATTCTGCCCTTAATCTGTTATGGTCTTTGTGCTCCTAATAATAATAGAAGCTACAAACTTTACTGTAAAACAAGCTCACCGACACACAGCACATCCTTCAGCCAGCTAAGTACAGTAAAACACAGAACGAAGAAACTATATGGCTCAAGAGTTACAATAAAATCACATTCAATTATAATTAAAGTCCTAAATACGTTACAATCAAGTAGAAATTCCCCAAATCCTGCTTCTATAGTTCAGTACTGAGGTTTTGTTCAACAGTTTGGATTATAAGACAAACTTTTCCTCCCCTAAAATTGGGAGGAAATCAAGCGGTGTGTCTTATAATCCGAATGCACATTACCGGGAGGTGGTGAAGAGGAGTCGCAGGAGGCAGGCGTTGCTCTGGGGCCTGTGCAGGGGGTGGTGAGGCAGAGGCATCCTGAAAATGTCAGCGATGCACGGGTTAAAAAAAATGGCGCACGGGGGCAGTGCGTGCACAGATGGAGCTATCGGCTCAATATCTCATCTGTGCACGCACCGCCTCCGGCCGATTGATCTGCTAGCTGTGGACTTAAGGAAAATGGCACTCGGAGGTGGCGCTTGTGGAGATGAGATCTTGGCTTGTCATTGAGCCGATCTGCACACATGCTGACTCCGGGTGCCATTTCTTGAAGCCCGCAACACCGACAGTTTCTGGAAATTGCCTACAGTACAGCATCTGGGACACCCGCCGCCCACACCATCCACCTGCTCCATCACCGCCACTGCCTCCTGTGACCCCGCTCCACCACCGCTGCCATTCCTCCTCCAGGTAAGAAAACACTGGATTGTAAGATGGATGCCATTTTTTGTCTCTAAATTTGGGGTGCATCTAACAATCCGGTGCGTCTTATAAACCGAAAAGTACAGTATGTGCAGAATTAGTGACAAGGCAAAAAAAAAAGGTAAGGGAATCACGATGGATATAGTCTACTCCTACTTCTTAACCTCTTCACATTCCTTTATTATCTCGGTTCTATTCTCATCACGATTTTAAATTATTTAAAAAGAATTGTATTCTCTAAATGTTTCTTCACAAAAACAATGGTTGTGAGTGGCAGAGCAATGAGACAATCAGAACTGAACAATATTGAAGACATTCAGAATGTTCTCCGACATAGGCGCAGTTAAAGGAGAACTAAAATAATTATTTATATATGACATATAAAAACTTTACACTTCATTGTGGGTCTTGTACATTGTGAAGAAATGATAACATGTTTTTTTTTTTGGGTCTTAAAATACAAAGAAGAAGAAATTTCACAATGGCTGGCCAGAGAGGAACAGATTGTTCTCCTGTGTCCTTGCTTGACTTCCTGACCGATGCCAATTCACAAAAAAGATCACAGGTTGAGGCCAGGAGAAATCATGTGCCTACTTGTTTAGAAAACACAATTAGAGAAGTTGGCAATCTAAACGCAGAGGGAGTGATTTGGCCTCTTTTCTTTGGCGACTTTCCTCATTTAGCATTGTTCAGATGTTTCCACTAAAATATTTGCACAATGGTTCCTAGAACTTAGGGAGGCTCTAGAAAAACACTTTTTTTTGTATTTTTCTTCAGAAGATTCAATATTTTTGCTTGTTAGTAGACAATCTTATCTGTAACTTCATTGTCTTCCAACATTGTATACCACTAACAGCTACTTGGTCCAAGAACAGCATAAAAGAGCATGTTTGAGGTCCTTGTACAAAAATGCCTAAGAATCATTATTGAGAAGGAAATGGCATGAAATATGTCTCGCTAAAGTGATTACTATTATTAATAATAGACAATTCCAGAGAGCTATATAACAGTGCCACTGGTTACAGTACATATGTTCTGTATTGTTATAAGTGAAAACAGGGGGAGTGCCAGCTCACCAAACCTGGTACATAGCAGGAGGCTTTGCACAGACCGGCCAAATTAGCTCCAGAGATACAAGTAAAGGGATAAAGAAATTCTTCATTATAATAAATGGAGTTTTATTGTCAATATTTAAAGGACTTATGGTACTAAGCATAAAAGGTAAAAGCGCGTAGGCCCACTACTTCTCTTGTGTGAACTGTACATACCCTATGGAGCCTATTCAATAGTTTACAATAAAAGGTAAAGTTTTATTGCTGCGCAGAGTTTCTTTATCTTTTTCCCAATACAGAAGATAGGTATTTAATATAAGCAAGGAAAAAAACAAGAAACACATCTAAAATTAATGAGAACCTCATTATTGTAAAAAGTTTAGAATATATCTTGGAAGACTTTAACGAACAGAAGCATCTAGAGAGGGTTTCTAATATCTGAAGAAGCAGTGGCTCCCAATTCCACTATTACCCTGTTATTTATATATTCAGAGAACATGTTTGATCGCAGTTTAGCAAAATGGCAGTGATTGCAGATATAAAAATTACCAAACGTCCCACTGAAGTCTGTTATAATCTCATGTCAGTGTAAGGTTTGAACAAGTCTACAATGTGGAGGAGAAGACTATTTTTGGTTTAAACCAGAAATGCATAGCAATGTTAGTTAACAGGTCAGAGATGAGGTGAACCTAACACACATGCAAAGCGTTATGTGGCATGAAATTTACTCTAACACATTAGGGCGCTTTCACACTTGCGTTGAACGGCATCCATTGCTATCCGCCACCTTGAGGAATTATGGTAACCGTTGCAGGAAACAGTTTTATTTCTCAGACTTCTATTAGCTATGGCTAGCAACGGATGTGGAATTAAATACTTAAAAAAAGGTGTGAAACAACTGAAAATATGGTCTTACATTCTAGGTTCTTCAAAGTAGCCAGCTTTTGCTTTGATTACTGCTTTGCACACTCTTGGCATTATCTTGATGAACTTCAAGAGGTAGTCACCGGAAATGGTCTTCCAACAGTCTTGAAGGAGTTCCCAGAGATGCTTAGCACTTGTTGGTCCTTTTGCCTTCACTCTGCGGTCCAGCTCACCCCAAACCATCTTGATTGGGTTCAGGTCTGGTGACTGTAGAGACCAGGTGATCTGGCGTAGCACCCCATCACTCTGCTGCTTAGTCAAAAAGCCTTTACACAGCCTGAAGGTGTGTTTGGGGTCATTGTCCTGTTGAAAAATAAATGATGGTCCAACTAAACGCAAACTCGATGCAATAGCATGCCGCTGCAAGATGCTGTAGTAGCCATGCTGGTTCAGTATGCCTTCAATTTTGAAAAAATCCCCAACAGTGTCACCAGCAAAGCACCCCCACACCATCACACCTCCTCCACCATGCCTCACGGTGGGAACCAGGCATGTAGAGTCCATCCGTTCACCTTTTCTGTGTCGCACAAAGACACAGTGGTTGGATCCAAAGATCTCAAATTTGGTCTAATGTCCATTCCTTGTGTTCTTTAGCCCAAACAAGTCTCTTCTGCTTGTTGCCTGTCCTTAGCAGTGGTTTCCTAGCAGCTATTTTACCATGAAGGCCTGCTGCACAAAGTCTCCTCTTAACAGTTGTTCTAGAGATGTGTCTGCTGCTAGAACTCTGTGTGGCATTGACCTGGTCTCTAATGTGAGCTGCTGTTAACCTGCGATTGCTGGTGACTCGGATAAACTTATCCTCCGCAGCAGAGGTGACTCTTGGTCTTCCTTTCCTGGGGCGGTCCTCATGTGAGCCAGTTTCTTTGTAGCGTTTGATGGTTTTTGCCACTGCACTTGGGGACACTTTCAAAGTTTTCCCAATTTTTCAAACTGACTGACCTTCATTTCTTAATGTAATGATGGCCACTCGTTTTTCTTTCCTTAGCTGCTTTTTTCTAATACAAATTATATATTCAGTAGGACTATCAGCTGTGTATCCACCAGACTTCTGCACAACACAACTGATGGTCCCAACTCCATTTATAAAGGCAAGAAATCTCACTTATTAAACCTGACAGGGCACACCTGTGAAGTGAAAACCTATTCCGGTGACTACCTCTTGAAGCTCATCAAGAGAATGCCAAGAGTGTGCAAAGCAGTGATCAAAGCAAAAGGGTTTCTACTTTGAAGAACCTAGAATATAAAACATATGTTCAGTTGTTTCACACTTTTTTGTTAAGTATTTCATTTCACATGTGTTAATTAATGTTTTGATGCCTTCAATGTGAATCTACAACTTTCAGAGTCATGAAAATAAAGAAAACTCTTTGAATGAGAAGGTGTGTCCAAACTTTTCGTCTGTACTAATTTATATTATATTACTATATTATTATAATATAATTATTATATTATATATTATTATATTACACACACATACATACATACATACATATTATGTATATATATATATATATATATATATATATATATATAAAGTAATCCCAATTAAAAATAAATTAGGGCTGAAGCAGAAAAAAAGAAGCAATAGAAAATCCAGAAGGCCCCTAACGGCTGCCAATGTTGTATAAACTCTAAGCCTGTGGCTTTCAACTACAAATATCTTTACATAACAGAGAGCAGCTTTGGTTCTTTATGTTATGCCAAGTATTTTGCCGGCATACAAGACAACAAAAATAAGACCTAATAAAAATAAAATACAAATGGGTCTATATACCAGTTATAATCTAGACTTAAACTCTCAACAACTATATTACTTGCATGTGGTCATATAACCTACTCAAGTCAAAACTCAAGAAATGAATGCGGAAGGGACATTGAGAAATAAACTGGAAAGAAACTTTATAGCAGCCTCACTAGATGTTAAAGCTCCACAAATTCGGAACACTGCCAATAGCAAAAATGCAATTCATTTTCAAGTCCAGATAGCAAAAACAAGATAAAGCGAATACCAGCTGGTGACTATGTTTAGTTCATACACATTCAGCATAAAAGGGCAATTAACTGTGCCCAAGGGATGAATAAGGTCTCCAGGCCAAAGAAAAAAGATCCAGTCCTTAAACCCGCCACGCTGTTTAATAAAACTGAAGGGCTACTGAGAGCAGGCTGGGGGCACGGTTAAGGGTTTTGGGTCATCAGGAGATAAAAAAAAACCCAAAACACTACAAGTAAAACAAAAATGTTATCTAGTAAAGGAACAATAAATCTATTAATGCGTGAGCTCCATAATGAGGCAATACAGTGTCTTGAAAGAGTATTCATACCCTGTGAACTTTTTAAAATTTCATGTTACACCCACAAACAAATGTATTTCATTAGGATTTTAAGTGATATATCCACATTAAATAGCAAGTATTTGTGATATGTAATGGAAATTATACATAGTTTTCTAAATATTTTAAAGCTATAAATATAAAAATTGTGATGTGCATTTGCATTCAGCACCTGAGTCAATACTTTGTAGGATCACCTTTCCCTGCAATTACTGCTGCAAGTCTTTTGGAGTAAAGGGTGCTTTACACGCTGCGACATCGCTAGCGATTGCTAGCGATGTCGCGAGCGATAGTACCCGCCCCCGTCGTTCATGTGATATGTGGTGATCGCTACTGTAGCGAACAATATCGCTACGGCAGCGTCACACGCACATACCTGTTCTGTGACGTTGCTGGAGACACCGAACAATCCCTCCTTCAAGGGGGAGGTGCGTGTGGCATCACAGCGACATCACAAAATGGACGTCTAATAGAAGAGGGGAGGAGATGAGCGGCCGGAACATGCCGCCCACCTCCTTCCTTCCTCATTGCCGGTGGACGCAGGTGAAGAGATGTTCATCGTTCCTGCGGTGGCACACATAGTGATGTGTGATGCCGCAGAAACGAGGAACAACCTGCGGCATGCACCACCAACGATATTATGAAAAAGAGCGACGTGTCAACGATCAACGATTTTTGACGTTTTTGCGATCGTTGATCGTCGCTCCTTGGTGTCACACGCTGCAATGTCGCTAACGACGCCGGATGTGCGTCACTATAATGACGTGACCCCGACGATATATCGTTAGCGATGTCGCAGCGTGTAAAGCACCCTTTAGGCTATGTGCACACGCTGCAGATTTACCGCGGATTTGCTGCAGAAAATGTGTAACATTTGTGCAGTCGTTCCCCAGTAAAACCTATGGGTATAAAAAAATGCTGTGTGCACACTGCATTTTTTTTATACCTGTGGATTTACCCGCGGAATTTCCGCTACGTAATTAATATGTATGTCACTTCTTTTCTGCAGGTAACTGCGGTTTTTGCCATAGATAATGGTAAAAAACTGCAGGGACCAACCCGCGGGTGCGGTTTTACCGCGGTTTTTGCCGCGGGTGCGGTATTCTGCCAGAGAGTATGGATTTTTCTTAAGAAAAGTCCATTTTCTAGTGCACACCTAGCCTAAACAGGTTTTCCTCTAGGATTTTCCTGTGTTTAGCTCCATGTATCTTCCCATCAACTCTCCACCACCGTGTTTGACAGTGAAGATGGTGTTTTCAGGGTGCAGCTTGTCCCACATGCTAGATGTGTCCTCTACATGCTTTTTTGCAGACTGCAAATGGTACTTTCTCATGGCTTGCTTTGAAGAATGGCTTTCTTCTTGCCACTTTTCCATGAAGGCCAGATTTGTGTACTATACGATTAATAGTTGTCTCGTGGACAGATTCTCCCAAATGTGCTGTATGTCTCTGCAGATCCTCCAGAGTGACCATGGGTATTTTGGCCGCTTTTTTAATTGGTGCTCTCCTTGCTTGGGATGTCAGTTTAGATGCATGGCCATGCCTTGATAGGTTTGCAGTTGTGCCATAATCCTTCCGTTTTCGGACGATGGATTGAACAGTGCTAGGTGAGATGTTCAGAGCTTTGGATATTTTATATATACTGCTCAAAAAAATAAAGCGAACACTTTAACAGCACAATGGTATTTTAGTGTTACATTAATTTTTTTGAGCAGTATATATTTTTTTTCTATAATCTAAGCCTGCCTTACTCTTTTTCACAACTTTACCCTGACCTGTCGATTAAGTTCCTTGGTTTTCATAACGCTGTTTGATTCCTAAATGTTCTCGAAAAGTCTCTGAGGCCTTCACAGAACAGCTGTAGTTATATTGAAAATAAAATATACACAAGTTGACAAAATGTACTAATTAGATGTCAGGATTTTATTTAGGTATACAGGAGGCTCCTAAAGCCTTCTGTTGTTGTTCTGGCTCTGCTGCTTTCGATCTTGGGACTGGAATTGGACAAACAGAGCAGGGCACATCACTGGTGGGGGCAACCTCTCGATGAGTGACAGCAGTCTGGGCATGTATGTTCAATACAGGCTTCCCTCTCCTCTCAGCCTGGAGCTTGGTTTACAGTGCCGTGCTGCCATCGGACAAATGCTGCAATGTGCCGATCATCACAAATCTTTAAACACTTAATGGCTTAGTGGCTTAATCTCAACCGTGAGTTCAATTTTTCTTCTTTAAGATTTCTTTATATATTTAAGTTTTAAATGTAATATGACAAAAAAGGATCAAATGAAAAGAAGGGTTTAAAGGGAAGCGGTCATCAGGTTTTCCATACATAAAGCAACTATACCATCTTTAAAAATTGTACTAGCACAGCAGCATGGTCTGGTCCGATGGGCATAGCTGGTCTGTGCTTGGCTCTTCCTCAATCACTGCAATAGTCACCGTCCTGCCTTGACTGATGTGGCTGACGTCTCTTATGTCATCAACAGTCTGTTCAAGTCTCGTGCCAGCAGTGTTGAGAAACTGAGCTCTGCAGGCACAACAGGCTCTGTGGATGATATCAGCCATGTCAATGAAAGCAGGGAGTATGGTGGTTGCGTGGACAGAGGCGGCACAAAGCATAGACTAGCGAATAGAGGATTATAAGAGCTATTTCTTTTGATATCTAATGGAGCAGTTATATACAGGATGCTGGAGTGCTAGTAAAGATTATTTAAAAGATGGTAGATTAACATAATCTAATCACTTGGGTGAATTCTTCCAGCACAACATTAGTTCTGTATTGGGGGGCGTGGCCTGCTTGCTAATGGCACCGGTCACCTAGCTGCTGAGCTCCAGCCACCTCGACTCCTAACCGGCTCACTGCGGCTCACCAGTGGCACCAATCTCTCTGCACACGGGGGGAAAGTGCTGCGGAGGTACCCAGGAACGTGGCATGCCAAGGGGAAAGTCCCAGAAGAAGCTGTCCCCGGCGAAAGTGACAGACTTCTTCTCCAGCACGGGAAGAGGGAAAATGGCAGCAGCATCCTCCTCCACAGCTTCCTCACGCTCATCCAGGAGGGGATCCACAGCAGGCCCAGACTTGGACACAGACGCTGCAGATATACCGCTTACCAAAGGTACCATGCAGAAACTGCTCAGTGCCCTCCGCTCATCACTGCAGCAGGATTGGAAAGATATGGTGGCTGAGCTGAGGGGAGATATCACTGCCATAGGCAGTCGCACAGCACACATTGAAACTAAAATGCAGGAGCTGACAAAGTCACACAATAGCCTCATTGATGCCAATGCAGCACTGGAGGAACAAGTGCAAAAGCTCCATACCAAGGTCTTGGATTTAGAGGACAGGTCCCGCAGAAACAACATAAGAATCAGAGGAATTCCAGAGGACATACCAGACAAGGGGCTGCAGAGCTTTCTAGGCTCCTTGCTGCAGGAGCTGCTCCCAGACCTGTCTGCAACTGATTTCCTGGTGGACAGAATACACAGAGTCCCTAAGCCTAAATCCCTCAGTGCTGATGCCCCCCGGGACACTTTGGCTCGCCTGCACTTTTACAAGACCAAAGAAGCCCTGCTGCGAGCCCTGAGAAGGAGGCCGCCTCTGTCTGAGCAATTCCAGCACCTGTCCATTTTTCCGGATCTGTCTGCAGAAACCCTGGCAAAAAGGAGGGAATTTGCCCCTTATACCAAAATTCTCAGGGATGAAGCTATATCCTATAGATGGGGTTTCCCTGTAAAGATCCTGCTTTTCCGTGCAGGAAACACCCACGTCTGCCATTCCCCACAACAGTTGGCAAAGCTCCTATCCTCATGGAACATGGCAAATCTCCCGGCCAGATCTCCAAGAGCCACAGGATCATCCCAAAGGGATAAAGTGAATGAAGATTGGTCCGTCGCGTGAGTTATGTGATATGTCTGAGTCGCGGCTGAGACTTAGTTGCTACTTTTAAGGTCCGCTGGTTCTGTTCAACCAGGACCCTGAGCCCCCATGGCGGTACATTTCCACCATACCGCAGGCCCCCTTTTTGGGCTTTTTTCTATGTGGACTGATGCTCCCTACATCAGTAATGTTAGTGATGTTAATGTTGTCAGTGTTATCTCTTTCCTGCCTAACCTTCCTTTCTTCCCCCGCAGCTCTAGGCAAGAGACTTTTTTTCATGTACAATGGTACTGAACTGTATGTCTATAAATGTTAGGGGCCTGAACTCGCCGGCCAAGAGATCCATGTTTTGGCGGGAAGTGGTTAAATCCAAATGTGACGTGATTTGTGGTCAAGAGTCTCATCTCCTCCAAGGGGACTCGCACAGGTTAAATAATGCTAAATTTCCTTTCATACTGCTGGCTTGTGGGAAAAAAAAAAAGGCTGGAGTATTCATTTGTGTAAAAAATACTGTTGCGTTCACACTACATTCCCAACATTTAGACCCTGAAGGTAGATACGCCATTATTAATTGCTCCATAAATGGATCTAAGTATACTATTGCAACCCTTTACGCCCCCAACTCTGGTCAGATCAGCTTTCTGCGGAGGTTTCTTTCCAAGCTTTCATCCGTTACAGAGGGTAAGCAAATAATCTGCGGGGATTTTAACATGTTAATGTCCAGCACTCTGGATTGCTCCAATACTGCTGTAAAGAGGAAGGAAATGAGCACAATAATTTTAGAAAGGCATCTCCATGATATATGGAGATACCAACATGCAAATGAGAGGGACTACACATTCTTCTCACCTCGGTTCACCTCATACAGCAGATTGGACTACTTTCTGGTTGAAAGCTCACTTATTTTGGATTGCTCAGATTCAAAAATTGGACTTATAGCTTGGTCGGACCATGCCCCCATATACCTGACAGTCCAGGAGCAAAGCCGCACGCCCGTTTTTACCCGGTGGCGCATGAATGACTCCCTCCTAGCCTGTAGACAAATCTCTGAGGAGTTGCAGGCCGACCTCGCAGAGTTTTTTAAATTTAATGACAACAAGGAGGTGACAGAGGAAACGCTATGGTCTGCACACAAGGCCTTTATTAGGGGGTCATTCATCAAAATTGCCACTAGGGAGAAAAGGAGGCGTCAGGCAACTTCCAAAGCTCTACTGTCCCACATAGCGCTTTTAGAAGCCCACAATAAATCTGCCCCAAACATGTCAACATCTGACGAACTCAGGAAACTAAGAACACAGCTCCGCCAATTGCTGATGGTAGACTATGAGAAAAATTTAAGATCCCTCAAACAGCGGTACTATATGATGGGTGACAGGGCGGGTGCCTTACTAGCCAGGAGGGTTAAAAAACGAGAAATGCAAAACAAAATTGAATACCTCGTGATGGGTTCTAATGCCACAATACGCAACCCAACGGAAATAGCCAATGCATTCGCTGATTTTTATCAGTCTCTCTACAACCTTAAAAATGACCCCAATGCCCCAAAGCCTACCCAATCGGCAATTAATTCCTTCTTAAACAATATTAATCTTCCTCGGTTATCTACAGTACATCTAGAGCAACTAAATTCCCCTTTCTCCCTGGAAGAGGTTCGCCAGGCGGTGATCACAGCCAAAAGAAATTCAGCTCCAGGCCCAGACGGCCTCACTAACTCCTATTATAGGCAATTCACTGAAACCCTGTCTCCTTTCCTCCTGAGACTTTTCTCCTCTTGGCGAGCCACAGCAGATATTTCACCAAATAATCTAGAGGCCATTATAACTACCCTGCCAAAGCCAGGAAAACCCCCTACATCACCAGGAAACTTCAGGCCAATATCCCTCCTAAACTGCGACTTAAAATTGTACGCCAAAATAATCTCAGCTAGAATACATAAAGTCCTTCCATCACTGATTTCCCCGGATCAAGTGGGGTTTGTGGCGGGGAGGCAGGCGAAAGATGGGACGAGACGTATGCTGGACCTGATTGCGGTGGCTGAGGGGAGGAAAATCCCCAGTGTATTCCTGTCCTTGGACGCAGAGAAGGCGTTTGACAGGGTGCACTGGGGATATCTGAAATCTGTACTGGCCAAGTTTGGATTTGAAGGCCCCTTACTTACCGCCATAATGGCACTATACTCTAACCCTAACGCCAAAGTTCTGGCATCCGGATTTATATCTCGGAGTTTTGAATTATCCAATGGGACACGCCAGGGGTGTCCGCTCTCCCCTATCATCTATGCCCTTGCTATAGAGCCTCTGGCGCAGACTATCCGTGAATGCCCTCGGATCTCGGGGATTCGAGTGGGGAGTACAAACCATGTGATTAGTCTATATGCGGATGATGTGATTTTATCCTGCACTAATGTAGAGGTGTCCCTAAAACACGTAATGGAGATCCTGTCCTCCTTCGCTCAAGTCTCGTATTACAAGCTTAATATTACCAAGTCCTTAATTTTTCCGCTCTTCCTGCCCGCCTCAACTAGAGCCACTCTTTCTCATCTTTACCCTTTCAAATGGGAAGACGAGGGTATCCCCTACCTGGGTATTATACTGGCCCCGCTACACTCCGTGATCCGGAAAAATCTGCTGACCCTGCACACCTCACTGGATAGAGAACTTACTCGCCTTTCTCTTCTCCTGCTCTCTTGGGTGGCGAGAATGCAGACCTTTAAAATGATCTGCCTCCCAAAAATTATCTACTTACTTCGGTGCCTGCCCCTAACAATTCCGCAACGGTATCTCACCAAAATTCATTCGCTAATGAGTAAATTTATATGGGCTGGGAAAAAACCTAGAATAGCCCTGAAGTTAAGTGGTGGAGGAATGGGTATTCCTAATATTCTAACATACCACAGAGCTGCTATCCTGGAACCGGCTCGAGATTGGTGGAGGAATGATTCAGACTTAAGATGGTTACAGATTGAGTACACCTGGGCACAGGTCCACTCCCCTAAACAATTCATAGACTCCCTGCTCCTAACCCCTTCGCCCCCCGGCGATCTTCTACCCACCACAGCAGCTCTAAAGAAAGCTTGGTCCTTGTGGAGCAAGCCAGTGTCACATGCTTTAGGTCCCAGCATTCCCCTTAGATCGCTAGAAGCCTTCATTCCAAACCTGAATCTTGCCGCCTGGACACGTGGAGGTCCAATCACCCTAGCAGATCTCTATAGAGAAGGCGTCCTACTCCCGTACTCAGAAATGTGTGATAAATTTAACCTTCCCCGACACAGTCTATTCCAGTTTTTTCAAATACGTCAC
Source organism: Anomaloglossus baeobatrachus (assembly GCF_048569485.1). Classification (NCBI taxonomy): domain Eukaryota; kingdom Metazoa; phylum Chordata; class Amphibia; order Anura; family Aromobatidae; genus Anomaloglossus; species Anomaloglossus baeobatrachus. Next base: position 163,617,535 of record NC_134358.1, on the reverse strand, counting down.
TTTCTTCAGTCCGCTCCTCATCTCCCGGCTCCCACGACAGCTGACCACGCCTCAATTAAAAAATTCTTTCAAAATAGCAAAATCAAAGGCCTTTCATATATCCATAATATGCTAAACTCCCCACAACCGGACAAACAATTGCCGTATATGCTCAAATGGGAAAAAGATCTAGCTTCTCCGCTTCCGCCGCAAGAATGGTTCGCGGCCTCAAAATGGATCCACAAGTTCTCTTCTTGTCTCAATCATATAGAGCAATTAAAAAAGGTTCATCTGAGGTGGTACAACTCCCCTACTAAACTGGCTTCTTTTTCCCCACATGTGTCACCACTGTGCTGGAGGGGCTGCAACCACAGGGGCACCTTATGTCATATGTGGTGGTTTTGCCCTAAGTTATCTAACTTCTGGCAGGAGGTGTTCAATCTAATCCATGAGGTTACTAGTCTCCGCCTTTCTCCAAACCCAACCTTAGCGGTGCTACACATTGGCTTAGATGGGATCCCGGATCTTTTAAAAAACATCATTTCTCACATTCTCATAGCTGGCAGGTTCTGTGTGGCATACAAGTGGAGGTCGGTGAGCCCCCCTACAAAAAGAGATCTAATTGAGAGGATCAACCTACACTGGCTATACGAAACCAACTTGGCCCCCAACCTAGAGAAGAGAACGGTGAGACTTAAACAATGGCACCCGTGGGCCACTTCCCTTTATGCAACGGCCCTCCCCCAGATACCGACACCTACACCATAAATAAATTGATTATGCCTAAGAATGTCTTGTAGAGCTGCTTCCCCCACCCCCTCTCTTTCCCCCCTCCCTCCCTGCTCCTATGTTCAGGTTGTTGTTGTAAGGGGTATTTAATGTCCCAGATTGATATTCTGATAATGGCTCGAGGCTATTCCACCTCTTGCTACTCAATGCTCCTGTTCTTGATGTTGTTGTATGAGAAGTTTGTATTTTTCTGAAAACTCAATAAAAACCTTTATGATAAAAAAAAAACATTAGTTCTGTATCTTCTTCTGCGATATTGTGTGAAGCTCACAAGGTAGTAATGAGAGGTCATTGTATTGCACACGGCTAAAGAGGAGCACCAAATCATTTACATGCCAAACTTTCCTCTCAAACTTTTCATCTCAGCGTAAAGATCTAGAAAATAAACTGACTTGCATTTGGTTCATTATGCATGACAAATACTTGAATAGCACCAAATATTCGGTATGTATAACCAGAACATTTAGTATTCCCTTGTCAGTAATTATGAAGCGTCATAAGTGGAGTTATTGGCATACAGATCAAAGACTGGGGGCATTGGATATCTGCCTGCAAATCCCCATGGTGAACAGGTATTTGAAGCAGGTTATCTGACAGAGAGCAGACATGGAGTTTGTATACAGAGTGATTAACAAATAGCTGGCAGTTGTTGCAAGGGCACACTGTGACTGTATACACCATAAGAGGTGCTAATCAATACCAGATGAAGATAATTGCCCCATCAAGCAGACAGAACAGCTACCTATTTGAGATCTCATATGATAATGGAAGTACAATATTTTCCAATTCCACATCTATAAAATACTAGCTTCACAGAATCCATGGTATATAAATCATCAGGGAAAATATTCAATTAGTGGGTAAAATTGCCAAAGCTTTAGTAGCTGGCATCCCACAGGAATGCAATATCTCCCTGAATTATGGATAGATCATACTCATGTGTGGTATTCATAGAATGCTTGAATTATGTTCAGTAAGATGACAGCCATATTTTTTTTTCTTCTAAGAGGTTTCTGGGGAAACACATGACAGAAATGATGGCTAAAACTGGATTAGAAGTGAATCTAATTAGCTGTCCTCTTCTTACCGTAGCGGACTGAGTTGTGAGGACTCTGATAGACTTCTTTATAAGATCTCATCTATAAGATCTCATCTTCTGAATATCAGTGTCAGACTCCAAGAGAAGCAACAAATATTGCAGACCTGTCCTTATTTTCTGCAGTGCCCTCCTCTGCTCAGGATCTCTCAGATCCCATTTGTAAGACTTTGTATTTTATCTTTTTTTTTTTTACTACAGGAAAAATATATCTTTGTACCGTGTTAGCCAGTAGCGATAACAAAAATTGTTTAAAAGAACTGAAGTCCTCAGTGGTTGATACCTTTCAATGACTAACTGAAAAGATGGTAATAATAGCAAACTTTCGAGACTACGCAGGTCTCTTCATCAGGCTCGGTATAAAGGCCCTGTCACACAGAGATAAATCTGCGGCAGATCTGTGGTTGCAGTGAAATTGTGGACAATCAGTGCTAGGGGGGGGGGCCTTATCACAAAATCTGAAGAGTCACATATTTATACACAACAGGACACAGAATGGAGCAGTAAATAAGACAAGTGACGTGAAGCAGAACTATCACTATGGCAAGAGGACAAACTGTTGTGGCCATAAATATTGGAGCAGTTCACAGATAAACAGTGTGAAAGTTTTATTGTCCTCTGATTAGGGTCTGGTCCAGAGCTGTGATGCCCCCGGATGGCCTGAGGAGCACATTTCTTAATTGATGTAAAAACACATGAATCAAAGTGACACATTCATTCCTGCTCTGAATGTGTCAAAGGTCATCATACGTTTGTACTCCCAGACTCTCCCGTCTCTCTGGGACTTGATATTTCCTTTCAATACCAGCAATTTCATGTCCATGATGCTGTGGTCTGGGTTACAAAAATGTTTGGCCACAGGTAGATCTATTATTTTTTCTCTAATTGTGTGTCGGTGAGAATTCATTCTTGTCCTGAGCTGTTGTCCTGTCTCCCCTACATACAGACCCCCAGTTGGACATTTGGTACATATAATTAAGTACATTACATTGGTTGTGGTACAGCTGAAGGTACCTGGGATCTTGTAGTCCTGATGTGATCTGGGAATCTTTATCTTGTCCGTTGTCAATATAAATGGACAGGTCTTACATTTTTTCTGGTTGCAAGTTAATTTCCTCAGACTAGTCGGCCCACTGTGAGCGTGATAACAGTTTACAAGAGCTGGAGTCATCGCCATCTTTCGAAAAATCACGCACATGCGCATGGCTTTGTTCCCTTACAACACAGCCTCTGTGTATGCGTCCCAGCTTTAGAAAGTCGTACTGCGCATGATAAGAAGTAGAGAAAATGGAAGGGCCGAAGTCTTCTGCAATTCTGATCCTCTCTGGGCTGACACACATACACCCGGCTTCAGAGGCTCAGTGTTGTAAGTGAACAAAACAGCATGTATGTGTGTGATACGTAATGGGCTGGTGATGACGCCGAGTCTTGTAAGTCATGTTAACACGCCCACAGGGGTGTGATAACATGCTAAATGGGCCAACGGTTCATTTGCATATCATAAACAGACTTTAGAAATACTTTTTCCAAAGATCTGTTTAGGTGTCCAATTTAATAAAGGCTCTGTTAGGCAGGGGATTTAGGTAGGTAGACACAACTGCTGGTGGTTCTGGGGGCACAGGGACCTGCCAGGCTTCCTTTACAAAACACTCAAAAGACTACATCTGAATAGCAAGTAGTTTTTACATTGGTACATGTGAAGCCCACCGGTCCCAGGGACATCGATCCACCTTCAGGGACGCCACAGGGTCTTCTTTAGTATATGGCAAGGCAACGGGTATGTAGTTTTTGTTTCTATGTATCGTGACGCCACTCAGTTTGCGGTCAGGGATATGGGTGACCGCCACTGCAGATTTAACGAGCGTATGGGGCTGATGGGGTCTGCAGTCGGATGGTGTAGCCTCCCGTGAGTGAGGCCCCAGGGGCTCTGGTGTGTAGAACAACAGGTCCCAGAATAACTCAGGCTCAGTCCGGAAAGTCTTTCAACTGATCTTTACTCACTTTTAGATGTTTTGTGAGGTACCCGGGCGATTCTGAGATTAAACCAGGTGAAACCAGGTATCCTTTAGGCCGGTCTAAGGGTAACCATTAACTCACCTTCCTTGCACTTCTGTTTCGGATAACCCCTGATTTGAAGTACCGTGGGGTTCATCCAGGGAAGTCGCTACTGCCTTTTCTCCCCTTTTTGGCCCGTTTGTTGGCAGCGTGGACCAAGTGAGATGGCTCCAGGCTCGATACTCTTATGGGCCCCCTCGTTGCTGCTGAGGCTCGGACTCTAGATGGTTGGTGAGGTACTTGTAGTACCCTCACCGGCTGGTTTAGCAAGTAGTTAAACTTGAGCCTGCTGTGGGAACCTGTATCCCATACGTGCCTAGTCACCAGGAGTCCCTATACTTGACTGACTCTCTCTCTGTCTTTCTGACTGACTGACCAGGTGACCATTCTCCCCCGCTAACGGCTACTTCACGTGCAGGGTCTGACTAGTGTGAGCGCATGTCTGCCACTACCAGACTGGCTCGCTCCACTCCTTCCTTTCTACCTCTGCTTTTTCTGCAGGTCTCGGGCTTCTAACTGCTCGCTCTCCCAGATAGGATCCACAAGGGGGCGGGGACACTTAGTTCTCACATGCCATCGATCTCTGCGAGCTGGTCTCTGTAGTAATGCCACCTGGTCATTAGCCAGACACCAGGTGATATAGGTACTGGAACCTGTTCTTCCTGTCAGTGAGGAGACAGCAGCACGGCCTCATGGCCTCCCTCTCTTGCAGAGGGTGCTGTGACCTCCTCCAGTCGGTTGAGTGGCAGCTTGTTGATCAGGTACCTCCCCACTAAGTGTGCTGGGAACAGAGCATCCAGTTCTCTCTTTAGCTGAGCCAGTTCTTTGTCCGCTTTAGGTCGGAGCGCAGGTGCTGGTTCCCCAGTCAGCGACTGGGGCACTGGTATCACCTCTGGTCTGGGTGTAGGAGCTGGATCCCCAGTCAGCGACTGGGGTGCTGTGACCATATCTGGTCAGGCAACCGGAACAGGAGGCGTTGCGGCCTGGTCTGGCCGTGGGCGTCGCATTGGGTGTCGCACCTGGACGCGTTGATGGGATCAGCATCGCAGGAAGGCCAGGGGTTGTTTCGGACTCACCCAGGGCTGTGCTGGAAACACCCGGTGGCAGGATCGCCTTCGCCGGTGGTGGCCCGGGCTGGGCATGGGCGGCACCTCCAGGTGGACCTCTTTGCACCGACAATTGCAGGTTTCTTATCGCTGCTAACATCCTCTTCTTTCAGGTGACTCTCGCCTCCTCTGCTCCTCCATACAGTCAGCGATTCTTTCTATTTCTGCCTCCAACTCCTCTGCAGTCATGGGCCTTGTCCAATCCTGCTCCCTTTTGTCACCTTCCGCTGACGCCATCTTGCCTCTACCTTTCCTCACCAGGTTCTGGTCAAGCTTTGGTCATAGTTTTGTTTTTGGTTGTTCTCCTGCTACAGGACTGGGACGTCCCAGCAGTCCGGGGACAGATCCGCCCCCATCTTCTCCTTTCACTGTGTCAGAGAGCTCTCTCCATACTGGGACTGTCACTCCTCTCCATGGGCGGTTTCTTCTCCTGCGCCCGCTGCAGTTTTCTGATGACGCACTTTCTTTTTCAGCGGTGGCTAAAATGGCGACGGTTCAAATTTTTCAGTCAGACCGCCAAGGCACACCGTCACCTGTCTAAACAGGTCTAGTCCATGATCCTGTTCGTGACGCCAGATGTGAAGCCCACCGGTCGCAGGGACATCGATCCACCTTCAGGGACGTTACAGGGTCTTCTTTAGTATATGGCAAGGCAACAGGTATGTAGTTTTTGTTTGTATGTATCGTGACACCACTCACGGTTTCCGGTCAGGGATATGGGTGACCGCCACTGCAGATGTAACGAGCGTCTGCGGCTGATGGGGTCTGCAGTCAGATGGTTTTGCCTCCCATGAGTGAGGCAGGCCCCAGGGGCTCTGGTGTGTAGAACAACAGGTCCCAGAATAACTCAGGCTCAGTCCGGAAAGTCTTTCAACTGATCTTTACTCACTTTTAGATGTTTTGTGAGGTACACGGGCGATTCTGAGATTAAACCAGGTGAAACCAGGTATCCTTTAGGCCCGTCTAAGGGTAACCATTAACTCACCTTCCTTCTTTGCACTTCTTGTTTCGGACAACTCCTGATTTGAAGTACCGTGGGGTTCATCCAGGGAAGTCGTTACTGCCTTTTCTCCCCTTATTGGCCCGTTTGTCGGCAGCGTGGACCAAGTGAGATGGCTCCAGGCTCGATACTCTTATGGGCCTCCTTGTTGCTGCTGACGCTCGGACTCTAGATGGTTGGTGAGGTACTTGTAGTACCCTCACCGGCAGGTTTAGCAGGTAGTTAAAATTGAGCCTGCTCTGCGAACCTGTATCCCGTACGTACCTAGTCACCAGGAGTCCCCGTACTTGACTGACTCTCTGTCTTTCTGACTGACTGACCAGGTGATGTTCTCCCCCGCTAACGGCTACTTCACGTGCAGGGTCAGACTAGTGTGAGCACGCGTCTGTATCTCCTAGCCATCGCCGCTCACCACTACCAGACTGGCTCGCTCCACTCCTTCCTTTCTGTCTCTGCAACTTTAGCTCCCAGGCCCTCCACTACACCCCTTGATGACATGTGGAGGCAAGCCCCCTCTTGAGTCTACCCAAGGGTCCCCTCTCAAGGTGTGGGAGACCTGGTTGCTATGTGTCTGTGCGTACACACCCTATTCCAGCCTTTAGGATTTACCTGGAAGTACTGCCCCAGCATGGGTGCAGTACTCAGTGGTGCCTAACCAGGTCAGGGGCGCCACATTTACATATTCATTCTATTGAGTATCTACAGTAGCAATAAAAGGTATACTCAAAATTCAGTCACTTTCATAGGCTTTTCATACATTTCTGATACCTAGTCCATAAATATAAAATAATGACAGCATCCGGTCTATTTTATCTTATATATAATGTGGATATTAAACCATTCTAATCCTGCCTCATCCTAAAGTGCTGGAAAGTAGTAAGACATTACCGTAACATCCAGACACCATAAACAAGACAGAATGGACTGGATGTGGTCATTGTTATATTTATATATCATTACACTGTCGTTAACAGTTATCTACACGTTCTGGTCATTGTATATGTATAAATCACTATGAATCGCAGTGTGATTTACCTTTATTTACTCTGGATCAACATTCTGTGCTTTCCCTGGCTCTATGTCTGCAGTGTATATATCACAGCTGGAAGGTCCGTCCAATATTGCACAATATTAAATGTAAATCGGAGCGGTGTCTTGAAAAAACAAAAACATGCTTACACACTTCCCTCGAGGAATGCCAGCTGTCTATAGCTTCAGACAGTAAATAAATTCTTTCTTGGGCATTCAACACAAGCGTCTCTGATAACTAACCACTATGGCAACTGTTTGTGTGAAGCAAAAAAGTTAGTTATTCTCGTAAATGCCTTGTTTTGTCATACATACTGGGCATCATAAAAGAAATGATGCAGTATCAGCAGACTGAGTGGTTTTATATTTTCCATGCCGACATCTGTATTAAATTGAAACACTGTTTAACCCCACGATATATGGTATATGTAACGCCCATCCGAGCATCCATTAATTATTATATGTATATATTTTATATATATATTATATTATATATATATTATATATAATAATTATATTGTCCCCAAGCCTGGGCCCTATCCTAGTGTGTGTGTATATAAAATGTGTGTGTTTCCATGCCGCATTAAAGAAAAAGAGAGAATGAAAACATCATACTCACCTACTTCAGAGTGCTGATGGCTCCAGCGCAGGCTCATCACAGCGCTGTCATCACGTGCCCAAGACATCAGGATCCTGGCGCTTAGTGATGACGTCACCACGCTGGGTCTCTGATGTCCTGCGCGTGCTCTGTCATTAGCAGCAGTGCAGGGAGATCTTGTCTCCCAGCACTACTGCAGAGGATAACTATCCGTGCTGCACACGCTGATATAGTTAACAGTAGCGCAGCATCGGGAGAGCGCCCTCTGAGCACGCTCCCCCCGTAGCTGTGCTACTGATTGAAACTAAAGGAACAGCGCAGCTCCTCTCTCATTGAGAGGAACCAGCTGTTTCTCTAAAGAGCGGGCGCCGGGCCCCTAACCTACCTGGCCCGGTCGCGATGGCGACCTCTGCGGACGCGGTAGTTGGATGCTCGGATGGGCGTTACATATAGTATATATCGTGGGGTTAAACACTGTTTCAATTTAATACAGATGTCGGCATGGAAAATATAAAACCACTCAGTCTGCTGATACTGCATCATTTCTTTTATTATGCCCAGTATGTATGACAAAACAAGGCATTACGAGAATAACTAACTTTTTTGCTTCACACACACACACACACACCTATCTATCTATATATCTATATCTATATATCTATATATATATATATATATATATATATATATATATATATATATATATATATATATATATATATATATATATATATATATATAGGACCTGCTGAGGCACAGATGTGCTTCTCCCCCAGAGCAATATAATGGAGGTTCATCAGGGGCTGTCAACGATAGGACCACATCAAAATGACACAATTATAGCACTGTCATCTGTGATGGCTGATAGAAGGCTTCTATCTGCTATCACAATGTCGGCGTGCGTTTCCTATCATGGAGCAGCATGGTCCCTGATGGGTAAAATTGCTTTACTGGAGGACCTGTATTTTCCTGTGGACGACAGTGCTATAATTGTGTCATCTTGATGTGGTCCTATCGTGGACAGCCCCTGATGAACCTCCATTATATTGCTCTGGAAGAGAAATGCATCGGGCAATGAGCTGCTGAGAGTGGCTAAGTACTGGCCATTTGGCCATTTTTATCATCAATTGTGATGAATATTTGTTCTGCATTGGTGCATACACGTTAGGAGGAGGCCTATACTGCTATAATATAAGTATATTGACTATTGAGTTATAAGGGCTTACAACCATCTTTTGATTTTTGATTCTTCCTTGAATCCATATTTCCAAGGAATTCTATGGTACACAAGAAGTTAACATAACTGTTTTGTGTACATGACATTAAGAAATTCTGATGGAAAGGAACTATTATCTGTCTGGATGTGGTGGAATTACTGTGGAATTTTAAGGCCCTCATTTAGAATAGCAGCACCTATATAATCAGTATAGGGCTAATAAGGGCCAGTCCTCGTTGAGCGCGGACGCCATTTCGTCCACTATAGGGTGCCAACCTCCGCAGCTAGGAAGGGAGACATCAGGGAATCCTGGCTCGGGCCCAGTCTCCTGAAGTGTATGCCAGTACCTTGGTTTTACTTGCACTTTACTATTTTGGTTTATAATAAAGTTTTGGATTTTATGGGGGTTTTTCTCTTCTTGGTTTTTGTCAGTTTAAGACATGCAAAGAATCACTGCACTATTGGTATAATGGAGACAACTACTTAAGGCCTCTTTCACACGTCCCTGAAAAACACGCATGTTTTTCATGGACATATCAGAGGTGCGTTTTGCCCTCGGTGTGCTGTGTGTATGGCACACGTGTGTTCTCCGTGTGTTATCCGTGATAACACACGGAGAACGGGAACTTTCTACTCACCTGTCCCTGGCGTCGCTGTCCGTGGTGCTGATCTTCGGTCTCCAGTCCTGCAGATGCTGCTTCCGGCTGCAGTGAAGTGAATATTCAATGAGCATTATGAGCGGCGGTCGGCAGCAAGTGACAGCAGCGGCAGAGTCTGCAGGGCAGGAGAAGGTGAGTAAAGGGTTTTTTTTCCCTCACAGACACATGGCTTTCCTCTGGTGCGTGTCACGCGGAACACATCCGTGTGGTCCGTTTGCATTACGTGTGACACGTTTGCGTTCTGTGTGACACCCGTGATGCCGGAGAAAAACGGACATGTCGGAGTGAGAAACACATGGACACACGTAAGTACGGAATGAACACACGTTCCATTCGAAAATACGTGTGTGCAAAACATTAGGAATACATAGTTCTACTACGTGTGTACGTGTCTCCAGTACATGAGAAAACTGCCAAACACGTACCGGAGGCACGTATGTGTGAAAGAGGCCTAAAGCATAGCTCCCAATAGTCCTATATTCAGCAGCACTGTCCCGATTTGAGGGCTCAATCCCTCTGTTCCGGCATGTCAGGGCTTTGTCCCAACTTCCTCTCACCTCAAAAGAGCAGTGCATGCAAGACGACTCTGGAATCTCACAGAACTGGAAGACTTTTCCAAGGAAGAATGGATGAAAAATCCTCAAACAAGAATTGAAAGACTCTTGGCTGGGTACAAAAAGCGTTTACAAGCTGTGATACTTGGTAAAGGGGTGCTACTAGGTACGAACCATGCAGGGAGCCCAAACTTTTGCATCTGTCCATTTTCCTTTTTTAGTTAATTTTAAATGTAAAAGATGATTCCGCCCTCCCCTAAAATACAAAGGAAATGTGTCATCTTTAATTGTATGCCTTTTCGAGATCATTTAATCTTCAAGTTGCTTAACTGTTCACAATAACAGTAATTTGACCAGGGGTGCCTGAAATTTTGCATGCCACTGTACTCCTGTAGTACCAGCAGATGCCTATTGTAAGCATTTTAGGCTGGCTATACACATTACATAAACTAAAAGCAAAGTGGAAAATGTGTAGCCCTGACAATCCACTATAAAAGAAGTAATGAAAAGGTTAATTATCCACTCCCAAGTAACCATCCCACTTTGTGCAAACTACTTTGTGGAAAAAAAAAAAAAAAAAAAAAAAAAAAAAAAAAATCGCATTACATGTGACTCTTAATAACAACTCCACCCAGAATAACTCAGAAAGCAAGTGACGGGCAACATGAGACTGGCAGCCAGGCAAGAAGCACATGGCAGCACCTCTACAGATAACGTCCAAGAACACACTTCCCCTTCCTATGACTAACTAGCACTAGCCGACACAATACAAACACAAATCTGCTTCATCTGACTCAGCTAGAAATTGAAATAACTGGAAATGCAAAAACAAATTCTTATTTCCTGTATCCTAGCAAAAACAGAAAACATCAGAATATGGCTCCGGTCTTCACGTCAGCAGCGAGGGACGGAGGAAGCTCCTGAAGAAAAACACAGACTACGGCCTTTAACTTTTATACTACCATGAACTTTTCAGTGACCTGCTGATATAACGATACCCAGGATGGAGCTACTGCAGCTTGTGCTGGATATAACAAGCAAAAGAACATAAGAAGGGAATGTCAGTAAGATCAATCACCACCCCCAAACCGCATATATGGTCATGCAGGTCTTAAAAATGTTAATCCATCGACACCTTTATATCCTCTATCTGTTGCTGCATTATTGATTATCATTGTCAGTCATATGCAAATGAGTTGTTGAGTACTCTGGGTGTAATAATAATAATTGTTTTATATAGCACCAACATATTCCGCAGCGGTTTAGAAACATCAGCAACACTGTCTACATCGGGGCTCACAATCTAAGTTCCCTATCAGTAGGTCTTTGGAGTGTGGGACAAAACCGGAGACCCTGGAGAAAACCCACACAAACACGGGGAGAACATACAAACTCCTTGCAGATGTTGTCCTTGGAGGGATTTGAACCCAGGACCCCAGCACTGCAAGACTGCAGTGCTAAACCCTGAGCCACCGTGCCGCCTATGTCAGTGCCCTTCCTGAGCCTCACAATGTCATTCCCCACCCAGCACCAGCCTCCTTAGCATAATAAATTACTGTGTAATGTCAAACACTAGGCAAGGAATCAAACAGGGAGCTATCAATCAAGCTAAAGAGGCTGACGCTGGGAGAGGAAATAAGTTCTGGAGGCAGAGGTTCCAGAAGTGCTATATCACATCCACACCCAGAGCACTTAATACCTCATCTGCATATGAATAATAATGCTAAAGTGCTCTGGGTGTGACAGAGCACTTAAGCTACTGCCCCTGGAGCTTGTTTCCCTTCCCAGCATCTTTAGCTTGATAGCTCACTGTCTATTTTCTTTGTTGGGTGCCTGATAGCTCACTATCTGAGTGACATCAATCAAGCTTAAGATGCTAGTGTTTGTCAAGGACACTTGTGTGATAAAGGCCTCTGGAAGTGCTCTGTCACACCAAGAGTTCTTACTGTTTCATATGCAAATGAGGTAATAATTACTCAGGAATGCAGCAGCAGATAGAAGATGTACAGGTGTTGATGAATTTACATTTCAAAGACCTGCATAGGTTGATCTTACTGAAATTCAAATAAAAGAGTTATTACTCAAGTCTAAAGGGGATTCATAAGCAGATGAGGGGGACAGGAGGACTATGTGATCTAATAAGGCTTGTTTACAGGGGTTGTCGGCCTTAATTTATTACAGATAACCATGTCCTGGTATTTAGTAATGTGGTTATGCATTACTGGACAACCCCTTATTAATTGAACCAGTGCACAGTATAACAAACTGGAAAATGTATATTTACCTCCAGACCAGCTGAGCTATGTGTTCCCTGCAGTCTCATGGCATAAACAATGGTCTCAAAGTGGAGGAGTGGCACCAGTCCAATAGGCAAGTAGATATGTTTTTTAATTTATACAGCACACAGGGGAAATTAATAAGGGCTTGCCCAAACGTGGACATCTTAAGTCTTAGTGGAAAACTGCGGATTTCAGCTCGCTAACAAGTCCTTGAGAATTATGCTAAGCCCTTTGAGACACAAGGAAAATATTGTTTTTAAATACCACTTTTTACAATTGTATCAAGTGAATGACTCAATTTGAGCTCAGAAATAGAGGAAGGGGTTTCCAAGTTTGTTACCGAATCCGTAGCTTTCATAAAAGTTGTATGGAACATAATAAATACTGAAACCCACCATCCCCCCTGACCATGTATTTTGTGGAAAAGAGAAATAAAAGAATTGGGGTTTGTGGAAGTTCCAGCTTTCATATCTTCGCCTAGAAACATTTATCACATACACTATCCTCCAAGGCTGTCAACTTGACTTTTTACTTTTTCTGGACTGCTTATAAAAAAAAAATTATAAAAAAAAAAATAAATAAAAATCATCGACAGACTTTTTATATGGACATATTGGAAAATCATAAATCATTAAGATTATAAAAGTGACCCATATCTACAGCCCATAATTCTGATAACACATCAGCTGCATTCACTGTAAACTGTAAAATAATACTCACAGTCCAAAGCTGTATGTGTGTCCTCAGCTTAAAAAAAAAAAAAAAAAAAAAAAACACAAACAAACACAAAAAAACCCCCAGATGCCTTAAATAATTTTTACTGAAAGGGCAATAAAGTACCCCATTTATACAGACTGTCTTGGAATTTTAGTCCATTGGTAATAATTGTTGATAACGGCTGTAAAAATATGTGCCCACATTGCAGATTTGGTTGCAGACAATCTGCACCTAAAATCGACACATTCTAGTAGGAAAACTAAAAAAAGCGTGGTTTTGCCGCAATTTTTTTAATGCTCTCTCTTTATTGTGTTCAATGGTGAAAACACAGGAAAAAACGCAGAAAGAATTGACATGCTGCAGATTTGTTCTGCAACAAAATCTGTAAGGAAAAATCCTGAACATGTGCACAACACTTCAGAATTCTCAGACTTTGCTGGCATCAGGATATCCTTGCAGATTTCTGAAAATCTGCAAGAAAGAAAAAAGTCAAAATCGCACCGTGTGCGCATGGCCTTATACTCCCTTTAATTAGGTCAGTAGACTTCTTTAAAATTAAATTTCAGGAAGCAATGAATACTTCCCAACAAAGAAAACTAGGAAAAATGACCCATTGTTAAGTATGTATGTGTCTTGCAGGTCATGATACAAAAACAAAGGTATTGGAGTCTAAAGAACCCAGGCTAGGCACATTCCGCGTAAACAGATAAATGGAAAAACGGAGAAAAAAGTGGAGCTACATATGCAAAAGTGATATGTAATATTGCTCCTTAATAAAATATGTAAACTGAAAAACGGACATGTGACCGGAGCAGTGACATTACTAATAGGTGAGGGCGCATGCGTCCTCAAGATCCCTGGCGTCAGCGGCCAGAGAGGCATAGCAAACACCCACCCAGTGCCACATCAGAATACATGCGGATTCTGATTTTCTGCTAGTGATGGCTGACATCAGGTCATTATATACTTGTATTGCTCATGTAAATGGTCTTAGGGCGGCCCGCTTTTTCCTGGGGACCAGCAACCGAGACACTCAGCTGAGCGACCTAGTCCTTGAGTGGCTACATAATATCCTGACCCACCATTTTTTTATTCTTAAAGACCAATATTATCTACAGAAACGCGGCACTGACATGGGGGCAGACTGTGGCCTTCGTATGCCAACCTGTTCCTCGGTCTTTGGGAGAGGGACTTGAGTGGCAGCAAGGTCGATCGGGTAGTGGGCCATGTGCAGTGCTGGATCAGATACAATGACGATTTACTCATTTTGTTGGCAGGGTACAGCGGAATAGCTCAGACAGTTCATGAGGGAATAAAACAACAAGCTATAATATTAGACTAACTCATAGTTCTGACTGTAGGAGGGTCGACTTTCTGGACATCAGTTTGGAGGTCGATTTCAATTGTGCTATCCAGACCGATGTGTACAGGAAGTAGACCGTCATCAATTTTCTACTAGTGCTACTTCAGCACACAGCCACTCTACTATCAAAGCGATCTAGGTTCAACAGTTGCATCAGGTGAGGCGGATCTGTTCCACTGTGACCACCTTCATAAGATAGGCCAATGATCTGAAAAAAGCAGATTTGATCAAAAGGGTTACAGTCAGAGATGCATAATGAATGGCTTCCATGGGGTGGGAAAAAAAGAAAACAAAAAAAAAAAATCACACACACTCAATTGTTGCAACCCTCTAAGTGCAATCAAGCTGCTGTGGAGAATATTCGATTTATCGCCACATTCAAACGTGAATGAGGTACCACGCGCTCTAGCCTTAAAAAGCACTCACTTATCCTTCGAACTGAGCCTGTCTCCAGAGAGATCTTTCAGTAATCTCAGGGATTACTTGGTACGTAGACGTTCCTAGTCCTCATAACTTTTTTTGGTTCCACCAAGAAAAGGATGTTTTTCATGCGGCTATTGTTTGGCCTGTGTTAATATTGATTACGGTTTTGGTTTGGATTCGGCAGATGGGCAATTGTATTTTAACATCAATCAGTTCATATCTTGTGGGATTAGGGGGGGGTGACCTGAAAAAAATGCTGGCACAACGTGAAGACACCAGGGATCTTGAAGACAAACGTGCTCTCACCTATTAGTAACGTCACTGCTTCGGTCACATATACAGTATGTTTGCCAGGTCCTTTTAAAAGGGAACCAACCACCAGGATTTTGCACTAGGATGCTGAATCCAAGCATACCTTTTGTTGAAAAACTAGATGCCTGGTTGCCCAAAATATCTTTGATCAAAGTTGCAGAAATGCACTGCACTTTGAATTACATGTACAACAGGGTGGGAGGAATAATATACACAGAGGACCTGACCCACAAAGGCCCGCCCCTAATGCACACGTCAAATCAAAAGTGAAGTGCATTTCTGCAACTTTGATTAAAGATATTTCAGCAACCAAGCATCCGATCTTTCAACAAAGCGTGGATTCAGCATCCTAATGCCAGTATGGCACTGCCTTTACTTCATATACCAAAAACTTGGTGGTTGGTTCCCTTTAAAGGTCCTGGAAAATGCACTAAAGGATGTTTTACACGCTGCGACATCGCTAACGATATATCGTCGGGGTCACGGTGTTTGTGACGCACATCCGGCGTCATTCGCGACATTGCAGCGTGTGACAGCTGGAAGCGACGATCAACGACTGCAAAAACACTAAAAATCGTTAATCGTTAACACGTCGCTCATTTTTTATAATATCGTTGGTGGTGCATGCCGCTGGCTGTGCGTCGTTCCTGCGGCATCACACATCGCTATGTTTGACACCACAGGAACGACGAACATCTCCTTACCTGCGTCCATCCGCAATGAGGAAGGAAGCAGGTGGGCGGCATGTTCCGGCCGCTCATCTCCGCCCCTCCTCTGCTATTGGGCGGCCGCTTAGTGACGTCGCTGTGACGCCAAACACACCTCCCACTTGAAAGATGAATTGTTCAGTAGCGATGTCACAGCATGTAAAGCACCCTTTAGATACACACCTCCTGGAAAAAGCGGATGTTATACCCGTGAAACATGTGTCGAGGACTGGACCATCCATTCAGCATGCCTGCACCTTTATGTTAATCTGGAGGGTAAGCTTTAGTGGTCGCTTTATTTAATCATTTATTACAGTTGTTATCATGTTGCCAGTGCACATATATACTATTTACTGGCCACACAAGCCCCCTTCTCTGGCCTCACTGAGGCTATGAATTGTCCATACAGCTAGTGTCTTTATTCTTAGCATACACTGATTTTTGATTACGCATTTAGCTACTGGCATTGACCATTGCTACCTAAATCTGCACTTTATTTTATTTTCAATGTATTGCACTATTTCTTTTAGATATACGCTGCGAGTGCTTTTATTACATAGGGACAGCTAAGGTTGCAGGCACACTCCCCTGGCATTTATATGATTTACATATGTTATTTACTGTATTGTAATACTGCTCCTTAATTAAAATATCACTTTTGCATATAGATTAACTTATTGTTCACGTGCACAATAAAATTTTAGTCGGAATCCTTGATATTTATATGTGCAAAGATATCCAAAGTAAGATCCCCATTAACAATACCATAGACCCAGAAAAAACAATGCCAGTGGATATGACTTCCTATAGAAACTATTAACACATAGTAAATCTGCACTACACTTATATGTACGTCTTCTCCGTGACTCTAGAGTTGTAATATAATGAAGCACATGGCTCCACAGGAGTCTGCGTGTCTATATTAAAACAAAGGGAGCGGAAAGACATACTCTAGGCCAGGGGTGGGGAACTATTTATGCGGCCCCCAGGCACATTCCCAGGGACCGCTGTGCTCTGGCAGCAGCCGCGCTTTTCCCGGCTGCCGGCCCTTTAAATCTCACTGCCTGATGCCTTGAGGGTAGAGGCTAGAATGTACGGGCTCTATCCAGATCCTGACTTCCAGGACCTGACTGCAGCCCATACATTCTAGGCTTAACCCCGGCCTGTGCTAGTCTGCTCTGGTGGGCGGGGCAGCACGCTGCGATAAGTCACACAAGAGCTGCAGCAGATTTACCAGCCTCCCGGACCTGCTGTCTGCGTGACTCCTCCTCCCCCTCACTGTGAGTACGCAACCCATCGCTGCCCCCCCCCGCTAAGTGCTGTGTACTCCCTCGTGCTGTGTGTACCCCTCAATGCTGTGTACCCCTAATGCTGTGTGTTCCCCCCAGTGCTGTGTACCCCCTCGTGCTATGTGTACCTCCCAGTGCTGTGTACCCCTAATGCTGTGTGTATCCCCTAATGCTGTGTGTACCCCCCAGTGCTGTGTACCCCCCAGTGCTGTATGTACCCCCAGTGCTGTGTGTACCCCCTAATGCTGTGTGTACCCCCTAATGCTGTGTGTACCCCCTAATGCAGTGTGTACCCCCTAATGCAGTGTGTACCCCCTAATGTTGAGTACACCCCTAGTACAGTTTGTACCCCCTAGTACTGTGTGTGCTCCCCTAGTGCTGTCTGTACCCCTTGGGTGATGTCTATGCCCCCCCAGTGCTGTCCGCACCACCTAATGCTGTTCATGCTGCCACCAGTGCTGTCCATGCCACGGTCAGTGCTGTCTGTGCCCCCTTATGCTGTCCGTGCTCCCCAGTGCTGTGTGCCACCCCTCAGCACTATGTACCCCCCAGTGCTCTGAACTTGCTACTGCTGTCTGTACCCTCCCACTGCTTTCTATGCCCCCCAGTCTGTGCCCTCCTGTTGCTGTCTATGCTCCCCCAGACTTCTCTGTGTCTCCCTAGTGATGCCACCTAGTGCTGTCCGTGCTGCCACCTAGTGCTGTCCGTGCTGCCACCTAGTGCTGTCCGTGCTGCCACCTAGTGCAGTCCGTGCTGCCACCTAGTGCAGTCCGTGCTGCCACCTTGTGCAGTCCGTGCTGCCACCTAGTGCAGTCCGTGCTGCCACCTAGTGCAGTCCGTGCTGCCTCCTAGTGCAGTCCGTGCTGCCTCCTAGTGCAGTCCGTGCTGCCACCTAGTGCTGTCCGTGCTGCCTCCTAGTGCAGTCCGTGCTGCCTCCTAGTGCAGTCCGTGCTGCCACCTAGTGCAGTCCGTGCTGCCACCTAGTGCAGTCCGTGCTGCCTAGTTCAGCCCGTGCTGCCACCTAGTGCAGTCCGTGCTGCCACCTAGTGCAGTCCGTGCTGCCACCTAGTGCAGTCCGTGCTGCCACCTAGTGCAGTCCGTGCAGCCACCTAGTGCAGTCCGTGCAGCCACCTAGTGCGGTCCGTGCAGCCACCTAGTGCAGTCCGTGCAGCCACCTAGTGCAGTCCGTGCAGCCACCTAGTGCAGTCCGTGCAGCCACCTAGTGCTGTCTGTGCCACAGCCAAGGCTGTCCATGCCCCCCTACTGATGTATATGCCCCAGCCCCCTCCTGTGATGTATATGCCCCAGCCCCTCCTGTGATGTGTACTCCCAGTGTCTCCTGTAATTTATGCACCCCAGCCCCTCCTGTGATGTATATGCCCCAGCCCCTCCTGTGATGTATATGCCCCAGCCCCTCCTGTGATGTATATGCCCCAGCCCCTCCTGTGATCTATATGCCCCCAGCATCTCCAGACCGAGACAAACCTGGAAAAGCAGCTGTGAGAAACAAGATGATCAATATCACCGAACATCACAGTCACACCAAACAGAAGCAGCTCCTGCCTCCACAGTAGGGGTGAGTTAATTAATCGTTTGACCAAATATAGCTGGGTTATTTTTCAAGTTGATAATGTTGTGCAGCCCCCAAAGGTTAGTAGGAAATTCCAAATGGCCCCCGGCAGTAAAAAGGTTCCCCACCCCTGCTCTAGGCAAATCCAAAGCCAAATTGTTCTCATATTTTCGCATCCCTGAAAAATCTGGACAGGTCATTGCTCCCAAGAAAAGCGTACAAGAAACATGTTTGCTTTGTTAAACTGGAGCACGCTACTTGCATCAAGTAGTTTAACCCCTTCCTAGTTCACCATCTGCAAGAGACAAGCAGCATCAAGGGTTAATAATGTACCGCACCTCACAGACACTGCCTATTAATAGCACACAAGTGTGACTCTGGTGTAAAAAAGATTTCCCATTTCCTAAAGCTTCAATGGATTTTAATAGAAAATCATGTCACTGGGAAATATTGGAAGGAGACGGATCCTGGGCTGTCTGGAGAGCCCGAGCCTTCATATAGGGTTCACACTGTTTGTGGAGTGATGTCATGGAAAGAACAGGCATGTTAATTAGAGACTGGAAAATCGTGTGCTTCTGGGGGATTTGCAATCTCCAAACAAATACTATAATTTTTTATTTATTTTTTTTTGTAGGAATAAAAAGGAATCATTCATACTAAAGTATTCAACTCACATAACAAATAACATTACTTGCAAGACTTCTACAAGTCATAAGTCAAGACGTAAAACCGATAGAACGTGTCGGATCAACAGAAATAAAGAGAATTTTTCACAAGTGTAGAGAAAGTTAAGGCCCCGTTACACGCAACGACATTGCTAACGAGATGTCGTTTGGGGGTCACAGAATTCGTGATGTACATCCGGCCTTGTTAGCAACGTCGTTGCGTGTGACACGTACGAGCGACCACTAACTATGCAAAATACTCACAAAATCGTTGATTGTTGACACTTGGTCCATTTCCCAAATGTCGTTGCTCGTTTAAGATGCAGGTTGTTTGTCGTTCCTGAGGCAGCACACATCGCTACATGTGACACCTCAAGAACAACAAACAACAGCGTTCCTGCGTCCTCTGGCAACGAGGTGGGTGTGACTTTCATGCGGCTGCTCTCCGCCCCTCCGCTTCTATTGGACGCCTGCCGTGTGACGTCGCTGTGACCCCGCACATACCGCCCCCTTAGAAAAGAGGCTGTTCGCTGCCCACAGCAACGTCGCTAGGAAGGCAAGTATGTGTGATGCGTACTACCGATATTGTGCGCCACGGGCAGCGATTTGCCCGTGACGCACAAACGACAGGGTGGGTGCTTTCACAAGCGACATCGCTAGCGATGTCGCTGCGTGTAAAGCCCCCTTTAGTTTTACTTACTATTGATCAAAAACTTTTGCTTTAAGTTGAGAAAAGTACCATATATAATTTTTTTTTACTAGTCAATAAATATGGATCAGGTCATAGTTTTGTTGGAAGTTATTTTTTTAAATTAGCAGAAGCAGATATTGATCCCACACACAAGAGAAGTACATTTCTTGCCTTTATGCTGAGTAGTCACTGAAAAAGGACATAATCATTGGAAGAAAAGCAGGAACAAGGAGAAGAGGAAGACTAGCAACCTGATGGTTCGATACAAGAAACGGCTGAGAAGAGAAGACCCCAGTGGACCTATCTAGACTTGCACAAGACCAATCTTCCTACAGAGTGTTCATCCATTAAGTCGCCATGGCTCGAGATTATACTGAAGGCCATAAAAAAAATAAATAAAAATGTTGTCCTATGTTTACAGTCCAGTGAAGAAAAAAAAATTTTTAAACTGCACCAAACCTGAGCAAGCAATTGACGATATAATAAGGGCCTGTGCACATGTTGCAGATTTGTCGTATTTTTTTCTAAGCAGATTGTCAGAAAGCCTGAAATGTTTCCTGAGGTCAGCAAAGTGAATGAGAATCCTGAAGCCTCCTGCACATGTTGCTCATCTTTGCCTTGCAGATTTGGTGCAGATTTAAATCTACAGCATGTCAATTCTTTCAGAGTTCCTGTTGTAAACCTTACTAATGAGTGGGAAGAGTCTGTACCAAAAACACACCAAAATGTACAATTTTAAGGCTGTTTCTCCTGCCAAGAGATGCAAAAAGGTCTGCACCAAACACTTAAATGTGTGTACATACCCTTATGGCTTACTTTTAGGGCAAATTGAAGGTTTTGAATTTAAATAGAACCTGTCAGCAGGTTTTTGAAACTCTGTGAGCAGCATGATGTACGCAGTGAGATCCTGAATCCAACAATGTATCACTTAGATTATTGGATGCAGCCGTTCTGACACAAGCAGAGTTTTTAGATTTAGCAATACAGCAGAGTTGAGACAGCTGGCCCCGGCCACATCATGCTCTCTATATACAGTGAGCTGATAATCACAGCAGGGGTCTGCTGGACTAGCTGGCCTAATCTGGCAATAATAATCTCCTGAAGCTAAAATAAACATTCCAGGTAAACATCACACAGTGTGATAACAGGCAAATTTCTTATTCTGTATGTTAACCCCTACAGCATGTTCTTTTGTAATAAAATAGAAAAAACCTGCTGACCGATTCAATTTAAGTTACTATGTCCGGATAAATCCTAATGTTTCATTTGAGCATATTACTTAATGTTATTAATAACCTAATTGCTTAAGATGGAAATCATGTGTAATTATCTAATATAGTTATAACTAAGGTAAGCATATTACTTTTATGAATATCACATTAGTGCATTGGTCTTGAAACCCATTACAGACTACTGAAAAAAAATATATATCTTTTAATCTGGAAAAGTAAAGGCTGCAACTAAAATAAAGTTTCACACTAAGTCATAGTGACTAATAAATATTACTATATAGGTGTATGAAAATAGCTCAAAACTAATATATAAAGCTCAGTGTATTTGTGTGTGCATATGTGTGTGTGTGTGTGTGTGTGTATGTCCGCTAAAGAAATCCGCACCGTCGCATGTACAATCACGAAATTTTGCACAGACACTCCATGTGACTCAGGGAACGTCATAGACTATGTTTGGGCGGGAAAATTTAACCTCGTGCTTTCCAGTTACTCTACAAGCATCCTGCAGCCATTAAACTGAATGGAGCTGGGAGCTGCAGGCTCTAAATAGCAACTGTCAGTTGTTGCTATAGGAACAAAATAAACTGTTAATATAAGAAGCTTATGTTTGAGGTAAAAAGATGTCGGTGATGAGACGGATAGAGAGAGACAAAGAGAGGGCAAAGAGACAGACCGGGCAAAGAGACAGACCGGGCAAAGAGACAGACCGGGCAAAGAGACAGCGAGAGAGACAGATGGGCAAAGAGACAGACAGACAGAGAGACAGAGAGACAGAGAGAGAGAGAAACAGACAGACAGCGAGACAGACAGACAGCGAGACAGACAGACAGCGAGACAGACAGACAGCGAGACAGACAGACAGCGAGACAGACAGACAGCTAGACAGACAGACAGCGAGACAGACAGACAGCTAGACAGACAGACAGCGAGACAGACAGACAGCGAGACAGACAGACAGCGATACAGACAGAGACTGGGAGAGAGACAGAGACAGTTACTATCCCGGGCAACGATGGGTACTACAGCTTGTCTAATATATAAAGCTTAGTGTATGTATATATGTGTGTGTGTGTGTGTGTGTGTGTGTGTGTGTGTGTGTGTGTCCACTAAAGAAATCTGCACCGTCGCATTTACAATCATAAAATTTTGCACAGACGCCTCATGTGACTCAGGGAACATCATAGACTATGTTTGGATGGGAAAATTTAATCCTGCGCTTCACAGTTAGTCTCCAAAATCCTGCATCTATTAATCTGAATGGAGGTGGGAGATACGGGCTATTAATAGCAACTGTCAGTGGTTGCTATAGGAACAAAAACTGTTAGTATAAGAAGCTTATGTGTGAGGTAATAAGATGTCGGTGGTAAGACGAATAGAGAGAGAGACAGAAAGAGACAGAGACACAGACAGAGACACAGACAGACGGGGAAAGAGACAGAGAGATGGAGACAGAGACAGCCCGGGCAAAGAGACAGCCCGGGCAAAGAGATAGACACAGAGATAGAGAGAGACAGACCGAGAGACTGATATAGACAGAGACAGACACACAGAGACAGACAAACAAAGACAGACAGAAACTCGGAGAGAGATCGTTACTATCCCAGGCAACGCCCGGGTACTACAGCTAGAAGAACAGAAATTCAAAAAACATCACAGAAAAAGAAGCAGCCACCAACACCAGGTCAGATTACCTATGCACTAGAAGGATGCAGCAGACCCCCATGATAAAGGTGGGGGCAGCAGAGGCGCAAAATACTGATGAGACAAACACTCACAAACAGCCTATCAATTCATGGAGAGGGTGGCTGCCTAGTATAAAACATGCATACTGATAAGGCCTGCATGGGGCGTTAATCACACAGGTACGTGTGATTCAGTGTCTGGCTTACAGCCTATAGATGATGCTCACATTAGATTAGATGGCTGCCCGGCACTATATGAGTGAACCCCACAGCACAGACGCCCCAATTCACACAAGGCCCTGGCTGCATCCTACATAAAAATGAAAACGTGCAATAAAAGATAAAAATTATGTACAAATTACATGAAGTATTAGTCCATATCTTTGCCAAAATACACACATTTGCAAACCATGTCAAGGGTCCCCATGCTTGTGAGTGCCTACACCAAATTAAAAAAAGGCCCATATAGGACATAAATTAAAAAAACAGCCATTACCAACACAAGGTCAAATCACAAATGCACTAGTAGGATGCAGCCGGGTTGTGAGCTTGCGTATATTGGCCCAAATATGGACTAACACTTCATGTACTTTATACACCATTTATATCTTTTTATGCCACATTATTTTCACGCAAGATGAAGCAACATACTTGCAGTATCGGGGACTGGAAGTTACTGAGTGGATATAGTGGGCAGAGCGGACACAGTGGGTGGGAATGCCCAGAGATAGTGGGCGGAAGCGGAGATAGGGTGGGCATCACCAGCTTAAGTCCATGTAGTCATGAAGTTTTTTGTAATAGAAGTGGGGGTCTGCATAATAGAATAAAATTTGAACATATCAGTGTCCCTTTATACACTGCACAGAAGGAAATGCCGGGCCACCTCACCAAGACAGGCATCACACCCAGCAATCAGAGAGTAAGAATGCTGCTTTAATTATGCAAGGTGTAACTTCATCTCCCCCTGCAACCTCCTGAACTGGGGGTCTTGGCCCCAGACCCCTGCTTCTATTATAAAGAACTCCATAACTACCTGGACTTAAAAATGAATGGTTATTGCACTGCAAAAGGAAACACTGGGCCACCTAAGCTGGGCACGCCCACCCCATCTCAGCTCCTGCCCACTGTCTCCGCCCCGCCCACTATCACCGAGTGGTCACGCCCAGTCACTTCGAGTGCCCGATACTGCAAGTATGCTGATGCAGCCAGGCCCTTTAGTGCTAGTTGGGTGAATTGGGGTGTCTAATGTGGGGTGCACTCCTATAGTGATGTGCAGCCTACCTGATCTAATAGAATCAGCATCATCAATAGACAAATGTGTCACTGGTGCCCAACGCATGTTTAATACTAGGCAGCCACCCCCTCCATGAATTGGTAGGTTGTGAGTAGTTGTTTCATCAGTATTTTGTACCTGTGCTGCCCCCACCTTTATCATGGGAGTCTGCTGCATCCTGCTAGTGCATTGGTAATCTGAACTTGTGTTGGTAATGGCGGTTTCTTTTTTTTTGGTGATGTATTTTATATATCATGTTTGCCATGCTGGGCATCTACACAGGAACAAAAAATGAAATCTAAAATTAATATGCACAAATTAATTCATATATGAAGGAACAGAATATGCACTCCATGCTTAAGAGCCTGTGACAGCTGAAACCGTATATGTGCTCCTGTGGCGTGCTGGCAATATCAAAACATCTTAAAAGGATTATACAGGAAAGTCTCAATATTTCCACAGTATAATTATGGTTGGAATTACCAAAACACACTGCTGCTATAGTAACTACATTACAAGTTAATGCAATATATGTTTAGTGGTTGACTGAGCACTCGTGGTCTAAAGTAATGGGGATAGACATACATTAATCAAATAGGACGTGAGGAGCCATAAAAGGATCAGCTATGAACTGCACCCTATAAATACATGAAACAAGTCTAATCCTAAGGCTAATGCAACAGGCGGAACATGGATACCAAAGATGCATGCCTGCTTGTGAAAACACAGTTATGAGTGGGTGTAACATGACAGAACAGTCACTTGTCTGTTGAGACTAAAGCGGACTTTACACGCTGCGACATCGCTAATGCGGAGTCGTTGGGGTCACGGATTTTGTGACGCACATCCGGCCGCATTAGCGATGCCGTTGCGTGTGACACCGATAAGCGATTTTGCATCGTTGCAAAAACGTGCAAAATCGCTAATCGGTGACATGGGGGTCCATTCTCAATTATCGTTACTGCAGCAGTAACGAAGTTGTTCCTCGTTCCTGCGGCAGCACACATCGCTGCGTGTGACGCCGCAGGAGCGAGGAAGCTCTCTCTACCTGCCTCCCGGCCGCTATGAGGAAGGAAGGAGGTGGGCGGGATGTTACGTCCCGCTCATCTCCGCCCCTCCGCTGCTATTGGGCGGCGGTTCAGTGACGCTTCATTGACGTCGCTGTGACACCGCACGGACCGCCCCCTTAGAAAGGAGGCGGTTCGCCGGTCACAGCGACGTCGCCGGACAGGTAAGTGTGTGACGGCTGTTGTGCATCACGGGCAGCGATTTGCCCGTGTCGCGCAACAGATGGGGGCGGGTAACCACACTAGCGATATCGGGACCGATATCGCAGTGTGTAAAGTAGCATTTAGGGTACCTTCACACTTTAGCGATGCAGCAGCGATCCGACCAGCGATCTGACCTGGTCAGGATCGCTGCTGCATCGCTACATGGTCGCTGGTGAGCTGTCAAACAGGCAGATCTCACCAGTGACCAGCCCCCAGCCAGCAGCGACGTGCAAGCGACGCTGCGCTTGCACGGAGCCGGCGTCTGGAAGCTGCGGACACTGGTAACTAAGGTAAACATCGGGTATGGTTACCCGATGTTTACATTAGTTACCAGCGCACACCGCTTAGCTTAGCGCTGGCTCCTTGCTCTCCTAGCTACAGTACACATCGGGTTAATTAACCTGATGTGTAATGCAGCTACATGTGCAGAGAGCAGGGAGCAGCGCACACTGCTTAGCGCTGGCTCCTTGCTCTCCTAGCTACAGTACACATCAGGTTAATTAACCCGATGTGTACAGCAGCTACATATGCAGAGAGCCGGAGCCGGCAGCACAGGCAGCGTGAGAGCTGCGGAGGCTGGTAACTAAGGTAAATATCGGGTAACCACCTTGGTTACCCGATGTTTATCTTGGTTACAGCTTACCGCAGCTGCCAGACGCCGGCTCCTGCTCCCTGCTCGCTTCATTTCGTCGCTCTCTCGCTGTCACACACAGCGATCTGTGTGTCACAGTGGGAGAGCGCCTTTGAAGAAAACGAACCAGGGCTGTGTGTAACGAGCAGCGATCTCACAGCAGGGGCCAGATCGCTGCTCGGTTCACACACAGCGAGACCTATGACTGAGGTCACCAAATTTGGCGGTGCGTCTTATAAAGCGAAAAATATGGGGTGTGTGTGTGTGTATTTATTTATATATATATACACACACACACACACACACACACACACACATATATACTGTATTTTTCACTTTATAAGACGCACCTGATTATAAGCAGCACACAAAAGTACATTAGGTTAAGAAAGACACATACCCAGTGAAGAAGAAGCCCTCGCGAAACGCGTTGGGGTCTAGTGGAGCTGCACCCTGTTCCTGCTGACTTGGTTATTATGGGTATGTGTCTTTCTTAACCTAATGTATTTTTGTGTTCTCTCTGGTTACCTCCTCGGGTGGTAGGGGATTTGAGCCCCCCTCCCTCTCTTACTCTGTGAGTGATATGCTCTGCATAATAGGCACTTTATACCGGCCTTTTGCCTAGCATTAATTACAATCCCGCACTATGCTGCACTTTATGTATTCTATAGTGTAACCATTGAGTACCTTGGTTAAATTCACTACTTTTGACACAAAGTTCCCAGCCATAGCCTGATTTGCCTTTTATATACATAGCCAGCATTGTGATGTATGTTCCATCCTTTTTGTATCCTTACCAGCACATCTTGAACGTTTTAATATTGCTTGTTTATATAAGTGATTCATAAAATGTGTACACTTTTCTGCATTAGGGTAGTGTCATTGACTCTTTTCTATGGTTCTTTATATGCTTATGGAGTCGCGACCAGGGATTACTTACCCTCTATGTCCTGTATAGGGGTTATGGTGTTCAATTCTGACCACCAAAAATTTCCCTCACATGTTTTTGTTCAGATGTTGTTTATACACCTTAGCAGATGGCTTACCTTAGCAAAGAAACTCCATGAAAGATGATGTGTTGAGGAGAGGCTACTCCTTAACTTCACTGATAGCAACGTAAGCAGGAACCCAAAAATCCCACTGCAAGTAAAGAATAAAATTGTACTAATCTTGGTAAACAATAAGGGGCCGATTCATCTAACTGGTGTAGAAAGGTTTCTTATGGATTTAGGCCAAGGATTCATCTGAATGACTAACAATGTTTAGGCTACAGAAGCTGAAAATGGTAGATTTTCATAAATCTATCCTTGACGTGATGCCACTTATTTTCTTAAACATTCAGCCTCAAAGCACACCATCACTTCCAGAAGAAAAAAAAAAAAATTTACAGTGCAGGATTGTGATATTCAAATTTGGGAAAACCACTAGAGGTGCTGCTTTATTATAAATTGCTGTCAGATTTAGCAGCCGTCTTACCTAGCACAACATCCACCATGAAATGTATGAATGTAGAGGAACGGAAATTCCAAGGCACTGATAAGGTCACCTAAGGGTACAAGAAGAGACCACATAAACAAGCCTGCAAAGAACAATGGATTATTATAACGTGCAAGACAGCATAAAGGAAACGCCATACATTCATAAAGCATTGTACACCAGTTTTCGGTGCAACTTGCATCTCAAATTGTTCCAATTGATGTTGGACATTTTGGAAGCAACATTTGAAATTCCCTAACAAATCACATTTGAATAATGACCAGTCAGGAAGGTGAGATCTCTACAGAAGTAAGAGTGAAAATTATTAACTAGAATTTATACAAAAAAATGAATCCAAGGAAGATTTTAGTTCCCCGACTGTTAGGTGAAGGCACACACAATTTATTTAAATAATAATAATAATAATAATAATAATAATAATTAGAAAAAAAAAAAAAGCCGCATGCGGTTGCTCTTATTTTCAACTATTTTCAACCACAGCCATGATGATTAGCGCACGGCTGGGGGCTGCAGCCTGTAGCCATATGCTTTATCTGTGCTAGGTATCATAATATGGGGGGGGACCCTAAGCCAATTTTAATTTATTTTATTTTTACACTTTAGGAACACACACTGCATCTGTGATTGAGAGCAGTCTGACACGCTGTCACACAGGATGGGGGTGCGTCTGGCTGTAACCAGAGACGCCAACTTTGTCGATGGGCAGGGGAAGCAGTGCATATGTATGAAGAATAAGGAATGACTCCGAAAGTAGAGTGAGCGGCCCGGAAGTAGTGTTACAGCTGAGCGGGACACTGGTAAGTATAACGTGCCTGCTTTTCCCTTATTTTTCCTTTATTTATTTATTTTTTAATTACCGGAGTTACTCAGATCGCTACCCACAGTTCCCTGGCCCGGGCCCAGCACTTTTGAACCCACATGTATCCAGACTTTTACAGTCTGGGTCCACCCATCACTAGTTACCACATATCGTTATCAGCACATTACCAATACAAGAGAATGACAAAAGAAACCAGCATACTATTTTTTGACCTGACAAGTCCCATGAGTATTTCCAATACAACTTATTATCACTATACCCCATTATATATTAGGAAACAATGCCCTATAAGGCTATGTGCCCACAAGACTATGTACCTGCGGATTTTGCCGCGGAAAACCTGCGGATTTTGCCGCGGAAAACCTGCGGATTTATCTGGATTTTCTAGATAAATCCGCAGGTTTGAGCAAGTACTAACACTCCCCATGTTATCCTATGGGACATGGGGAGTGTCTGTTTCATTGTATGTGCGGTTGCAGAACATGCTGTGGATTTCCCACAGCCACAAATAACTGCATGTCAATTATTCCTGTGGAAATACCTGTGGAAGTCCCGCCTCTCCACTATGGAGATAGAGGTCAGGACTTCTGCAGGTAAGTTGCATGAATGTCCGCAGGTTTACCGCAGCTATTTCGCTGGAATCCCACAGCTATGTATAGCTGCGGATTCCGGGGAGCTGCTGCGAGAAGCCTGCAGACGTACTTTAGGATATATCCGCAGGTGCGAGCTCCCGTGGACACATATAATTCAGATGTTTACCCATGTAATGACCCAATAGTGAAAAAAAAAAATAGATTGACTATGATAGCCTATCCATCTTCTCCATATCTTATTTATTTTTTTTGTAGATTCCCTCCTCTAACCAAACCAGAAGATGCATTCTCTCAATAAATTACCAGATTACCTGACAGCATGCCAAGTAGTCCACCAATGATAATCTACTGCTGATTAAACAGTGATTTTATAAAAAATACACTAAGTAGCCCAGAAAAGTTAAACACCACTGGAATCCGGATCTTTGCCCCTATGTTATTCTGCTCTCAGATTAGATGGCAAAAACCTGCTGACAGATTCCCTTTAATAGCTAAACTTTCATTTACGTTTTTCGTTAGCCCTTCCACATATCCCAGAACAAATACCATGGGCTGCAAATGAGTTTCTATATTAAATACATTATTTACATAGTTTATAGTCTGTTTGAAAAAGTTCCTAAGTAAACCACACAACCAGAACAGATGTAGGAGATCAGTTTGACAAATCCCACATATCAGACACTTATTGTCTGCCATCTCCCCTATTTTATAAAGAAATTTAGGGGTTCTATATGCCCGATGTAATAAATACAACTGCTACAATCTCTGAGCTTCACTGGCAGACACTTGTGGGACTGAAGACATTATTAAGAGTATATTATTATTATTTTTTATTATTATTATAGCACATTAATTCCATGGCGCTTTACAAGTGAAAGGTGTATACATAATAGGGACAAGTACAATAATCATAAACAATACAAGGCACAGACAGGTACAGGAGGAGAGAGGACCCTGCCCGCGAGGGCTCACAGTTTACAGGGGATGAGGCAGGATACAGTAGGCGTATATCCCAATATTCAGGGTTAATTACACCAATATCCTGCTCCTAGCTTTTTTATTTTTAATGGATGGTTCGAGATTAATTTTGCCAGGAATAATCTATAAAATCATGAAATAGCTCCTTTTACGCAACTCTGGCTTGAAACCATGGTAAGTAGTAAATGACTTTTGAGCTGCGCAATCTTAGCCTGTTTAGACAAAGCATGGCATATTTGAAGATATTGGAAAAAGTACTTGTGCGGGATAAGGAATTCATCTTTTAGTTGTTGGAAAGTCTTAAAATCCCCCTATCTGAATAGAGTTGAGAAATAAAATTTTTCCAAGGGCTAAAACCCTCTAAGCTAAACATCTCTGGAAGTTTTAGGTTTTGCAATTTAGGAGTAAATGGAGTATATCCAGTATATAATAAATTGTTTAATTTTTTTCCCAGGTTTTGATCAGAAGGGATTTTGTTTGTTCGTTGGGAGTTTGTTTGTTTTGGAGCCTCCCTTGATACCCCACCTCCAAAAAAAATATAATCAGGATGCCTTTGTATGATCTTGAAGCACAGTTACTATGTTGCCCTGCAGCACTTTATGCCGTTGAAGCTGTGTAGCCAGAAAGTATAGGCACAAGATCGGTGAGATCAGACCCCAATCTTCCTTATCCTTGTGTAGCATATTTAATTTGGGAAATCCTCTTCTTTCAAAATCAGCTCCCTAAACATAGCTTGGAACTTATAAAAAGATGTTTCAGGGGAAGCCATACTGGTGTATTATGAATAATAAAGAGAAATTCAGGAATCAGAGCCATTTTGACTAGGTTTGTTCGGCCAATCACTGTTGAGGGTAGCTTCCATCAGGTATTAATTTTCTGTTGCAAGTTAGCATACAAGGGGAGTAAATTCAAAGAAGGAAACAAAGGACCCAATATTGGCATTTATTTGGATTCCTAGGTTTTTAAATTCCACTCCCACTCAAACGCATTTGCTATACACCATGGAGGTTTGAGAGCACTCATCTACCGGCATTAATATGGACTAAAGGGGGCTTTACACGCTGCGATATCGCTAACGATTTATCGTCGGGGTCACGATGTTTGTGATGCACATCCGGCGTCGTTAGAGACATCGCAGCGTGTAACACGTACAAGCGACCTTAAACGATCGCAAAATAGACAAAAATCGTTGGTTTTAGAGAGGTCGTCCAAACACCAAAAATCGTTGTCTGGTGAGTAACGAGGTTGTTTGTCGTTCCTCTGCAATGCGGAGGGAAGGTGGGCGGGATGTTACTTCCCACTAATCTCCGCCCCTCCGCTTCTATTGGACGGCTGCCGTGTTACGTCGCATGACCCGCCCCCTTATAAAGGAGGCGGATCGCCGGCCACAGCGACGTCACAGGGCAGGTAAGTATGTGTGACGGGTGTTAGCGATGTTGTGCGCCACGGGCAGCGATTCGCCCGTGATGCACAACCGACGGGGGGCGGGTACACTCGCTAGCAATATCGGTACCGATATCGCAGCATGTAAAGCCCCCTTAACAGTTATACAGAGCTCATGAATATGAAATTACCAAAAAAGACCATACAAAGAGCCATAAAATATAATTTTATTAGTTTAAAAATAAAAACAAGGTATAGACAAAAGTGATTGAAAGAAACACCAACATAGCAGCAGGGGAGAAATGAGTGAAATAAATATACCAGTGCAACGCTATATATACAGCACTGCTTGTACTATCAGAAATTTTTTTTAGTAATAATAAAGCGATTGTATGCATAAGCAGGCGAGGTCATACATAATAGAGGGTACAGATAGCAATCAGGGTTATACCATCACATTAGATCCATAGCTATCAGAGTAATACCCTCAAATTAAATCCATAGCAATTACCTAATGGCATCTCCTCCTGCTGGTGCTGGCGTCCGTCCCTACACGTGTTTCAGCATAAAGCCTTCATCAGGGGGTGGCATGAACCTTTTTACATTCAATGGTTCCTTCTACCTACAGCTCCGGGGTACGGCTATGGGGGCGGCATGTGCCCCCTCATATGCCAATCTATTCCTGGGGCTGTGGGAGAGAGAACTATTCATGGGGGATGTTTTTCCATCTATGGAGCGTGTTATCTTTTGGACACGCTTCATAGATGATGTTTTTTTCATCTGGAAGGGATCACAATCGGAACTAGAATCTTTTTTCTCATGCTTAAATCAAAATGAACTCAATATCCGTTTGACTTTCAAATCAGATCCTAATCAGATTGATTTTTTAGATGTTCTAATCAAACGTGATGGATCAAACCAGCTGCAGACGGACATCTATAGAAAAAATACAATCAGTGAACTCCTTCCTTTACGCTACATCCGCCCATCCGCCACAAACCTTCAGAGGGATACCAACGGGACAATTTCTCCGGATCAGACGAGTGTGTTCAAATAATGTCGATTTTGAAAGACAGGCAACTGCATTAAGGAAAAGATTTACTGATCGCGGATACAGCAAGAAAATTATCAATAGGGCATACTACCGAGCTAAGAACTCGGATCGGCAACAGCTCTTATATTCTACCAAAAAAGATTCATCATCTAATCAGGTAAGACTGATCACTAAATTCCATTCTCAGTGGTCGACAATGCGAGATTGCATTAACAAGTTTTGGCCCATTTTACTTACTGACCCGATCATTAAGCAGTATATCTCCCCGAAAGCGAGAATCACTGCCAGACGAGCACGAAACCTTGGAGATATTCTTGTCTCTAGTCATTATCGACCAACGCTGCAGAAAAACTTTTTTTCGGATGTTCGCCCCAAATGGGGTTGTACTCCATGTGGCAAATGCGTGGCCTGTCCCAATGTTGAGAGAGCCACGAGTTTCTCGAACTCATCTAACACTAGAGTGTTTACGATCACACACAGTATTACGTGTTCTACCCGTTCAGTAATATACTATGCCACTTGTCCCTGTCCTCGAATCTATATTGGATTAACGACAAGAGAGATGAAAGTTCGTGTGCGTGAGCACATGAGGGACATTACATCAGCTCTGAAGGAAGATGACATCTGTTCCCTGAAGAGTATCCCTAGACATTTTAAGGAACATCATCACTGTGATGCCTCTCTCTTACGGGTCAGGGGCATTGATCGAATAATCCCAAATATATGTGGGGGCAGCACAATGAAGAAATTATCCCAGTGTGAGAGCAGGTGGATTTGGACTTTGGATACAGTGTTTCCCAAAGGACTGAATGAAAATTTGTCCTTTGCTCCATTCCTTCATTCTAATTAATATTGTTCTTATTCAAACAATTTTTGCATTTTATATTTTTATGTATATTCTTGGAATTGTTATTCTGGCCATTATCTGATATTTTATGGTGTCTTTTTTATGCATTTTATCCTTTCTTAAAAATTTCTTTATTTTTATACCAGTGGTTGTTTTCTTCATAATGTTTCTTATTTGTATTCTTACATCTTTTTTATTTTTTCAGATTTATTCTCTTATCCTTTCAACTTATTCGTCATCAGTGATCCTCGGAACATCTACGTATTGTCCTAATATATGGAGCTTTTTGTATGCACATGTAATTTATGTATAAAAATTTTTTTCTGTCAGTGATATATTATTTGTATTCTGACAATTGTATTTTTGGGTGTAGTTGTTTATATCTATAGCTATATATCTCACTATTTCACATATATACACATTATCTCAGCAGAGATTTTTATGGGTAAACACTATTTTTGGTATGCATTTGTAATTTTGGCAGCATGACATTTTTCTGTAATTTATATATTAACATCACTTTTTAGCTACAAAAATACACATACATATTTTTGGTATGCACACTTGCACTTTTGGTAGCATGTTTTTTCTGCAATTATTAACATCACTTTTTAGCTATTGAGAATATATATATATATATATATTTATATATGTTTTTCTTGTTATAATTTAGTGTATACATATATGTGTAAATGTGTATGTATATGTACTTTACACATATTGTAATTTATTTATGGATTTTTTTTTATACATTTTATTCACTAGATTTCATTTTTTAATAGTTGTATCCATTGGGTAATCTACTCTCCTTCATTTATTGCACTATGCACTTTATTCACATATTTATTATATATAGCTGTATATGTTCTCATATTTACACATGATTTTATGTCTATATATATTTTTTCCATGGACTACTTGCACTGATGTCTATACATGTTTTCTTATTAGATTTTCTTATTCTTACCCCAATATGTGTATGCGCATAGCCAGGATTTTTCCACTTGGGATTATGCGCATGCGTCTGACTGGGTCTCCGGCGGTCACTGGCCGCCGCGTCAGTATCCTGGAGGGGCGGCGTCGCGTGACCGGGCTCCGATCATGTGCTTGGTCACATGGTCGGAGCCTGCTCGCGTCACGTCCCTCCTCTTTGGATGACGCGGCTCTGTGTGTTCGCGGGGGTTCCCTGGCTGGACGCATGCGCTGCCAATCAATCCCGGTTAGTGATGTCATCTAACAGCCCATTGGCTGCTTTGCGCATATAACGTAACCTCCGCTGGTCTGACGCCACGCCCCCTGATGAAGGCTTTATGCTGAAACACGTGTAGGGACGGACGCCAGCACCAGCAGGAGGAGATGCCATTAGGTAATTGCTATGGATTTAATTTGAGGGTATTACTCTGATAGCTATGGATCTAATGTGATGGTATAACCCTGATTGCTATCTGTACCCTCTATTATGTATGACCTCGCCTGCTTATGCATACAATCGCTTTATTATTACTAAAAAAATTTTCTGATAGTACAAGCAGTGCTGTATATATAGCGTTGCACTGGTATATTTATTTCACTCATTTCTCCCCTGCTGCTATGTTGGTGTTTCTTTCAATCACTTTTGTCTATACCTTGTTTTTATTTTTAAACTAATAAAATTATATTTTATGGCTCTTTGTATGGTCTTTTTTGGTAATTTCAGTTTTGTTTATACATACAGCCTGGGCATCTATGCCCATAATATTACATGCATGGAACTTTTTGATAATTTGGTATTTACCTTTTATTATTTTCTATAACACTATTTGGGTTATTCTGTTCCAGTGTATTTGGCACCCTTAGTCATTTTTAGAGCTCATGAATATGCTGGACTACCTGGCAGCACACCAAGCAATCCTGTAATGATAAAATCACTGTTTAATCAGCAGTAGATTATGAAAACTACACTAAGCAGCCCAGTAAATGAAACACTGCTGGAACCAGGATCTCTGATTCTACGTTATGCTACTCTCAGATTAAAGGTATTATTCAGCTTATTTCGCTTATTTTTTTTTTACTTCACTACTGGGCTACTACATAGGGCCATGTAGGTAGATACCAACTATCTACCTGCCCTGCTGTCAGCCCCTCTGCCCAGGCTTAGAGCGGTTATGTGACTGCTCTTGCTGGGATTTTGCTACTTCCTGTCATGTCACGTTGACAGGGGCAGAAGCTTGTTGACGGGCATCACAGCCGACGTGATATTGCCACCCTGCTGCTGACCAGGTACAGTGCGATGCAGCCCCCGCCTCCTCTCATCCTCCCCCGCACCCTGTGCGCTGCTATCTGTGCACTGTCTTCTCCCCTGCCCTGTATGTGCTGGGGCACTGGACAAACAGGGTGACCCACACACTGTTGGGGAAACAGTCAGCGCTTTTTGCCAGACGGTGTCCCTGGCCCATTATGATGTATGGGGCCCGGGTAACTGTCTCCCCCCTCCTCCATGTGCTCTCTCCTCCCATGTGCGGTCACTCTGCAATATGTGATGAACGCAGCATGCTGAGCGCCTGGCTTTTGATTACTGCCTATAGCAGAGACAAGGGACGTCACCCGATACCAGCAGTCAGCAGCACTGATCTCTGCACCGCTGGGACACTGCTCCACAGTAAAGATGCTGCACTCACAGTGCAGGGGGAGAAGAGAGAGCATGGGGGAGAGGAGACAGCGCAGGGACAGAAGGGGGAGAAGAGAGATCAAGGGGGGAGAAAAGAGTGCATGAGGTGCGATTGTATTATATAACATTATATAACGCCAGGTGTGCATGAACGTGTGTGTGTGTGTGTGTGTGTGTGTGTGTGTGTGTGTGTGTGATGCGATAGAGTTATTGTCTGCTGAGGCACAGCATCCCACTCTTCTTGAAAGGTGGTTCTCATGTCATTGAGATTCTGGAGTACAAAATTAAGAGTCTCTACCCGGTGGGACTCAGCTGATCCCATAGGTTTTCTATGTTATTCAGGTCTGGAGAAAGTGCCGGCCACTTTATTTGATGCACCCCAGTCTCCAGCAGCCGTTCCCTAATGATGTAACCTTGATGAGCTATGAGCTGGAGCATTGTCACCCATGAAGATGAAATTAGGCTTATGTTGTTCACGCAAAGGCACAATGACTGAATTGTACAGTGACAAGCCCCTACAACTTTAATAACTTCATTAATCTAAAGCAGGGGTGGGGAACCTCTGGTCTGCGGGCTGCATGCAGCCCGCCATGAACTTTTGTGCGGCCCGCGGGCAGATTTCCGGGGGTGGCAGTGCTGTGGCCGCGCCGCTGCGATATTGCCGGTTGCCGCCTCTTTAAATCTCCACATGCGCTGCTTGCGCACACCAATGAGCGCTCTCGGTGGCAGTGGCCAGTGTGCTCAGGACTTACTTTGTGGGCGGGTTTATCGCTCTGCGATTCCGTCCCACATCACCTTCACTGCCTCCAGCATTGTGCCGCCCACTCTCCAGCGATTGTGTGCCTTCCGCTCCACGGCGCTGTGTGCCGCCCGCTCGCTGCCCCTTTTCCGGTGTAGCATGCCCCCTCCACTGCTGTGTGCCGCCCGCT
Source organism: Anomaloglossus baeobatrachus (assembly GCF_048569485.1). Taxonomy (NCBI): domain Eukaryota; kingdom Metazoa; phylum Chordata; class Amphibia; order Anura; family Aromobatidae; genus Anomaloglossus; species Anomaloglossus baeobatrachus. The sequence goes on along the minus strand of NC_134358.1, from coordinate 163,580,601 downwards.
GCACGGCGCTTTGTGCACCCCGCTGCACGGCACTTGTGTGCCACTGCCGCCCGCTCCCCGCCCCTTCTCCGGTGCAGCATGCCTCCTCCACTGCTGTGTGCCACCCACTGCACGGCGCTGTGTGCCGCCCACTGCCCGCCCCCTCTCCGGTGCAGCATGCCCCCTCCACTGCTGTGCGCCGCCCGCTGCACGGCGCTGTGTGCCGCCCGCTCCCCGCCCCTTCTCCGGTGTAGCATGCCTCCTCCACTGCTGTGTGCAGCTCCAAGTGCTGTGTGCAGCTCCAAGTGCTGTGTGCAGCCTCCCCAGTCTCCTCCTAGTGATGTCTGTGTGCCCCCCCTCAATGATGTCTGTGTGCCCCCACTCAGTGATGATTGTATGCCCCCCTCAGTCATGTCTGTATGCCCCCCCTTAGTGAGGTCTGTGTGCCCTCCCCTTATTGAGGTCTGTGTGCACCCCCCTTAGTGAGGTCTGTGTGCCCTCCCCTTAGTGAGGTCTGTGTGCCCTCCCCTTAGTGAGGTCTGTGTGCCCCCCCCTTAGTGAGGTCTGTGTGCCCCCCCTCAGTCTTGTCTGTGTGCCCCCCTCAGTCTTGTCTGTGTGCCCCCCCTCTGTCTTGTCTGTGTGCCCCCCCTCTGTCTTGTCTGTGTGCCCCTTCCTCAGTCTTGTCTGTATGCCCCCCCTCAGTCTTGTCTGTGTGCCCCCCCCCTCAGTCTTGTCTGTGTGCCCCCCCTCAGCCTTGTCTGTGTGCCCCCCCTCAGCCTTGTCTGTGTGCCCCCCCTCAGCCTTGTCTGTGTGCCCCCCCTCAGCCTTGTCTGTGTGCCCCCCCTCAGCCTTGTCTGTGTGCCCCTCATCAGCCTTGTCTGTGTGCCCCCACTTAGTGATGTCTGTGTGCCCCCCCCTTAGTGATGTCTGTGTGCCCCCCCATTAGTGATGTCTGTGTGCCCCCCCATTAGTGATGTCTGTGTGCTCCCCCCCCATTAGTGATGCCTGTGGCCCCCTAGTGATGTCCATGCCCCCCTAGTGCTCTCTGTGTCGCCTTAGTGATGTCTGTGCCCCCCCCCCAGTGCCATCTGTGCCTCACAGCAATGCTTATGCCTCCCAGTGAACTAGTAATGTCTGTTCCCCTGCCCCTCTTGTCATGTATATGCCCCCAGCATCTCTTGTCATGTATATGCTCCCAGACTCTCCCGGCATGGATATGCCCCAGCATCTCCTGTGATGTGTATGCCCCAACCCCTCCTGTGATATATACATCACATTGGAGATGCTAGGAGCATATACATCACAAGAGGGGATGGAGCATATACATCACAGTGGAGACGCTGGGGGCATATACATCACACTGGAAATGTTGGGGCCATACATATCACAGGAGAGGCTGGGGGCATATACATCACAGAAAGGGCTGGGGAATATACATCACAGGAGGGTCTGGGCGCATAGATCCCACAGGAGGGGCTGGGCGCATAGATCTCACAGGAGGGGCTGGGCGCATAGATCTCACAGGAGGGGCTGGGCGCATAGATCCCACAGGAGGGGCTGGGCGCATAGATCTCACAGGAGGGGCTGGGCGCATAGATCTCACAGGAGGGGCTGGGCGCATAGATCTCACAGGAGGGGCTGGGCGCATAGATCTCACAGGAGGGGCTGGGCGCATAGATCTCACAGGAGGGGCTGGGCGCATAGATCTCACAGGAGGGGCTGGGCGCATAGATCTCACAGGAGGGGCTGGGCGCATAGATCTCACAGGAGGGGCTGGGCGCATAGATCTCACAGGAGGGGCTGGGCGCATAGATCTCACAGGAGGGGCTGGGCGCATAGATCTCACAGGAGGGGCTGGGCGCATAGATCTCACAGGAGGGGCTGGGCGCATAGATCTCACAAGAGGGGCTGGGCGCATACATCTCACAGGAGGGGCTGGGCGCATACATCTCACAGGAGGGGCTGGGCGCATATACCGCACAGGAGGGGCTGGGCGCATATACCTCACAGGAGGGGCTGGGCGCATATACCTCACAGGAGGGGCTGGGCGCATATACCTCACAGGAGGGGCTGGGCGCATATACCTCACAGGAGGGGCTGGGCGCATATACCTCACAGGAGGGGCTGGGCGCATATACCTCACAGGAGGGGCTGGGCGCATATACCTCACAGGAGGGGCTGGGCGCATATACCTCACAGGAGGGGCTGGGCGCATATACCTCACAGGAGGGGCTGGGCGCATATACATCAAAAGAGAGTCTGAAACCATATACATCACAGGAGGGGGATGGGGGCATATACAAGTCCCCAGCCCCTCGTGTGATGTATGTGCCCCCAGTGTCCCAAATGATGTAGGTGTTTCCTGTGATGTACAGTATGTACAGCAGTCCCAGCGTCTCCTATGTGATGTATATACAGCAGTCCCAGCGTCTCCTATGTGATGTATATACAGCAATCCCAGCGTCTCTTATGTGATGTTTATGCCAACAGCCCCTTCAGTCATGTATGTGTCTCCTGTGATTTATATACACCAGTCCCTGTGTCTGTTGTGTGATGTATATAGTCTACCAATCTTATTATCACAAAGAGTTGCCTGCGCTCCAGACTGACAAACCTGGAAAAGAGAGAAGCAACATAAGTATCACTGAACATCACAGACGCACAAAAGAGAGGCCGCTCCGGCCACCACAATATGGGTGAGTTAAATACCTTTTTGACCAAATATATACGGTTCATTTTCACACTGATAATGGTGTGCGGCCCCCAAAGGTTGGCAGAAATTTCCAAATGGCCCCCAGCAGTAAAAAGGTTCCCCACCCCTGATCTAAAGTGTATGACAGTTCTGTATTGACTAGGCACCTGCCCACACTAAACTCCACTAGCACCAAAGGTTTGTCTGGTGACAACAGTGACTGATGCACAGCGCTTTTCCTGACATCACTAACATCATCGGCGTGACATAATTTCTGCTTGTCGTGAATTGATTTTCATCAGCAAATAGTACTGAGGCTCATTGGTCTCTTGTCTAACAAGATTAGGACACCTGTGCCTGGTGGTGTGATCAGATATCCTTGCAGGTCATCTAGCATACAGACCACACTGATGTAAACCGTTTCGAATGGTCTGAAATAACACGGGTGCTGTTCACCTCTTTTAAATGTGCCTGGTGTGGTTTAGCATTTATCTTTCGATTCCGAAGGGCATGGTTTACATTGAAGCGGTCGTCCGTGTGCGATGTGGCCAAAAGACGTCCACTTATTATATGACTTTCTGTGACTCTTCCAGTCTCTCTTTATCTCTGTTCTAACCTGATGACAATAAGCTCAGTGGCCTCTACCGCATGAGAACATCCTGCTTGAAGCCTCACAATGGCGAGGTATGGTAGATAAATTGTTGCTATTTTGGTCTCATAATGTCAAAATGTATCAGCATGGTGAGGAGGACTGTTTAAATACAAATTTTACTTGAACCCTGAAATCGATTCATGGATCAAACACCTGATGTGTAAGCTCCTTGTTAGAGAACAGCAAGTTGTGCAAAAAGTACTGAAAACACTGAAGAGTTGGACATGTGCAATAAATGTATATATATATATATATATATATATATATATATATATATATATATATATATATATATATATATATATATATATATATATATATATGTATATGTATATATATATATATATATATATATAGTTGCAAGGAATTTATAATGGACTTACCAGTAGGATGTGAAGCAAAGGCCAACAGTAAAACACTGCAAAATAAAAATAAAAGACAAAACATAAAAAATAAAAAATTGCACTGGTTCTCAGTCATTGCAGCAGATAAGCTTACCGGGTCAAATATTTAAACTTCAAGTAGACCATTTGAAAAGGTGTTCAATTTTAAATTTGACGCGTCAGTATACATTTGTTTAACCGTATAGCACCTTCATATACCAAAAAACTGATGAACGAGAACAAGAAATAAAAAAGGGAGGCAAAATCATTAACCCCTGAACCGCTAATGATATACCATATCACTCTGTTGCTAATAAATTTCTTGTATATACTTTCAAACACCATGAATATTAATTTCTTCCAGTTATTTTCCCTAAAGCACCACTCTAGCATTTTGTAGCTGGAATGAGGCATCTGATCTAAATTCCCTGCTCTTCACCTTCACCCAGCTCCCATTGGTCTCCAGTAGTTTGAGACCTGCCAGATCTCTCCAGTGTTTCGTAGAGCAAGCTGGAAGTCACTTTTCAATGCAAGTCTGAGAACCTCATTCTCGCTTGCATAGCCTTGCATTGAGAGATTGTGACCTTTACCTTCGGACTTCCAGAGAGGTGCCAATATAATGTTAAGACGCCAGTGGGTAAGTATAAGGGCACGTGCACACGATCAGTGTTTGCAGGGTTTTGGACGCATCATGCTTCAGCTGCGTCCAAAACGCTGTGTTGTACAGTACAAGCATAGTGGATGGATTTCTAGAAATCCTGTACCCACTGTGCTTGTTTTTTCCGCAGAAAACACTGACCTGAGGTGCGACTTCCCAGACAGCAGCATTTCAATTGTTTGCTGCGGATTCGCATGCGTCTTCCGTAGGGAGAACACAAGTGAGAGACCGCAGTGCACGGAACCCTGATCGTGGACACGAGCAGCTGCGGTGTTCTGCAGAAGAGACTTGTGGCCCTCCCAGGACATAGTGAGTCCATATCGTGGGCACATACCCTAAGATTTAGTGCAGATTAAAAACATCACTCTAGCACTGAAAAAAACTAAACAAAATACTGGAGTGGTGCTTTAAAAGAGGCTGTCCAATCATGCGGACCCCTATCTATATTACCTATGGACCGGTCGACACTATATGGGCAAATAGACATTATACGGTTGAGTCACCCACGTGTTCCCACTCTATCAGAACAGTAAGCAGCTAATAAGTGGTGTCTGCAAATCAAAAAGTGTCATGGAAGCTCATGTAATGTTTGCAAACTATATAGAATATGCAAACTATCAGCCCTTATGCTGTATGCAAGGGTAAATTAAGTGTCATAGAAAGAGATGAATTTACTTATGCAAAAACAAACATTTTCCATGAGTCTGACACTTCTTCAATGTGTCTTTGTCAGGCATATTGAACGCTTTAAGCAGACTAGTCAAGCTACAACATGTATATTTCATAAGGACTTTATAAAAATACAAGGTTATGTTTAGAGCGCACCTCCTACAATGAGCTCATCTGCCACATTATATAGGTGTTCTAAACCTCCTGGAGGAAGACAATGCAGGGGAGTGGGAGTAACAAGCCCAAGCAGACAATAGGCTTGGGTTTGAAAACCAACATTCACAGTATAATAATCGACACTGCGTAGATCAAGGAAAAGGATAACATTTTGTCACTAGTTCCTCAATATATACAATTCAGCAAGTATTGTATTACCTTTTTAAATTATATCTTTCCATCTGAGAACTCATTGTATACTTCTTCTAAATTAGGTCATGTGATCTCATGGTGACCCCCCCCCATGAAAATTGCATTGCTTTATGTAATATTTAGGGCTCCCCATCTCCAGTCAGAAGGACTGCCTGTATGATGGCATTTCATGGCATGTACCACACACTTTCTCCACAGAAAGGGACACACTCCTTTCACAGTTACTGAATTCACAGCTCCAGTCATGGTCACAGCAATTCGTAGATGTGATGTCACTTGAACTGCTCGCCACTCAATGCAGAATTGAGCAATGAAAGACTACACCTTTAGGGTACGTGCACCCGATCAGTGTTCAAAAGCGTTTTGAACGCAGCATGTTTCATCTGCTTCTAACGCTGCATTGTACAATACGAGCACAGTGGATGGGATTTTTAGAAATCTCATGCCCACTGTGAGTGTACGGCCCGCAGCATAAACCAACCTGCAGTGTAGCTCTTCGAGCCAAAAGCATGTCAATTCTTTGTTGCAGAGTCGCAAGCGTTCTGTAGGGAGACCAGAAGAGAGAGACCGCAGTGGCCCGAACCCTGATCGTGGGCACGGGCTGCTGCAGTCTCCTGCGGAGAAAACTCACGGCCCCGCAAGTCAGGACTCGCCACGTCCAGGACGCAGCAGGTCCTGAATGTGGGCACGTACTCTTAAAAGGTAGTTAGTGTAATGTTCACATTTTTCAATGAACAAAGCAACCTACAGACACAAAAATACAGTCTACGTGCTTTATGAGGTTATGAGAAACATGCCACAAAATGTTGCAAAGTGGAAGTGTATGTAACTACATACATAACACAAGTAGAAGCAGCTAACCTTGTAATAAGCACTTCCATTGTGCAGCATTGTGGAATGTTTCTCTCCAGATCACAAACCTAAATCATGCAAATTAGTTAGGTCCAGAAACATTTGGAGAGTGACCAAATATTTGTGATTTCAGCTCTGCATGCCACTATTTTTTTTTTTATTTAAAACTAAACAACGGAGATGCAATTGAAGTGGAGACTTACAGGTTGAAAGGGGCTGAACAAGAATAACCTGTGAAATATTTAGGAATTGCGACCATTATTCTACAAAGACGCCTCATTTCAGAGGCTCAAAAGTAACTGAACAAATTTACTTTAACATAAATAAAATATAACATTTTTAATACTTTGTGGGGAATCCTTTGCAGGTAATGACAGCCTGAAGTCTGGAAACCGTGGATGTCACCAAACGCAGAGTTCCCTCCTATATGATGCGTTGCCAGACCTTTACTGCAGCTGACCTCAGTTGTTACTGGTCTTTCTGCTTTAAGTTTTGTCTTGCATATATGAAATGCAGTTTGATGGGGCTGAGATCTGGTGATTGACTCGGCCATTGCAGAATATTCCACTTCTTTGCCTTAACAAAAAAATCAAAACCTCCTGGGTTGCTTTTGCAGTATGTTTTGGGTATTTAGCCATCTGTACCGTATAGTGCCAACCAATCAACCATCCATCCATGCTGCATTTGGCTGAATCTGAGCAGACCGTATAGCACTGTACACTTCAGAATTCATGCGGCTGCTTCTGTCTTCAGTCACATCGTCAATAAACACTAGTGCCCCAGGGCCACTGGAAGCCATACATGCCCCACCATCACACTTCCTCCACCATGTTTTACAGAGGATGTGCTGTACTTTGGCTCAAGAGCCATTCCAAGCCTTCTACATACTTTCTTCTTCCCATTATTGTGGTACAGGCTGATCTTTGGTTCATCAGTTTAAAAACTGGGCTGGCCTGGCGTCTTAAGATGGTTTTTTTTTTTATTTTTTAAAAGTCTAATCTAGTTTTTCTATTTTTAAGGCGGATTAATGGTTGGCACCTTGTGGTGAATCATATGTATTTGCACTCATGCAGTCTTCTTTTCTACTTCAATACGGAAACTCCTAATTCCTGGAGAGTACACTTCACTTGAGTGGTTGTTCGAAGGGGTTCTTCTTCACTATAGAACTACTGATTGTCTGTTTCTCTTCCACTGAGAACTCTTTTGACCGCATGTTGTGGGTTCTCAGCAACAGCTGCTAAATGCAAATGCCACAAGTGGAATCGGCTCCAGACATTTTACTCAACGGATGATGGACTAACAAGGGAATAGCCTATTAAAAAGTTTGATATAATTGTCCAATTATATTTGGTCCCTTGAAAAAGATACCCACTACATATTAAAGAGCTGTAATTTCTAAACCATTACTTTAATTACGATGTAAATACCCTCAAATTAAATCTGAGAATCTGCACTGTACATATTGATTATATAATTGTATCTTGAATAAGTGTTGCTAAAAAGCTAAAATGCTAAACCTGGTGTCATTATCCAAATATTTGTGGACATAACTGTATACATTCGCACCTAATTTGATGCATGAAATTATATGTGCAATATTCTAAAAATTGTTTGGTTTGTGGCAGGTATGAACTGTACCAAAACTTGAGACAGGGAACACTAGAGCAAAACATGTAAATCAGATTTATACTTTATTACATAAACAGTTCTAGAAACGTAAAAATAAATGTAGTAAAAATGTAGAAAATAGGGCATGTGGCATTATCCAAAGTTAGTAATATAGTAAAGGTTGAGAATTTTTTCTCAAAATGATAACATTTAAAAAAAAAACAAAAAAATACAGCAAAAACAGAGCACTGCATACTTGCCTCCTAGTAAATGTCACATAACTACTGCAACCAATCAGCAGGCACTGATTGAATGCAGCCTTTACTGTTCGGTCAGCACGAAAGTCAAAACAAGTGATCGCCTGCATTAATTATGCAATTAAAAGCAGATGGGCAACATTGACTATTATGGGGTCTGTTGGGGTTCAGATTGGATTCTATTTTATTTTATGACTAAAACAGAAGAAAATGTTCTGAGTAATGTCATGCGACATCTGCAGCCTCCACTAAACGGCTTGAGCAGTCGTCATCAAGGCCAGTAGCGTTTGGCGATCATAGGAATGGCGCAGGTTCGGGAGAAAAGAAGGCAGAGTTTACATATTATTTTGCACAGTGAAACATTGGTGTGTTTTGACCCCACAATATTTAGTCATGTAAAGTGTGCATATTGCAGCCATAGGCATGGACATTACTCAAACACCAAAGTACACCAAATCTTTCAACTGAAAATTGAAAAATCTATTAGTAAATAAAAATGTTAAAATATTTTCAGATGACATTTGTCAGTTCGATTGTATCAAATTTGAAGGGAACATTTCTGACCGATGCCCATCAAATCCATCAGCAAAATATATACACAGTTTTTTTATGTCAGGGTTTGCTCTGCTCACCATGCAGAACATATCACCTGTTGTAAACCAGTTTGTTTCTGGGCAGAATACAGAGTGTTAAATTAAAAATATTATAAAACATAAATAAATAAAGGCACATTAAACCAGTGTACCAAAGAAAGACTTTAGTTGTACTCTCCTCTAAGTAATCTTGGCATAATATGAAGGTAGATATATTCAGAATTAGAGAACTAAGACTCAATACGGATATTTCCAGTCAAACAAACATTGAGTCTACTATTCTAGCAATGACAAGTAAAGGCTAAATGGGGACTCTTAGGGGTACTTTGCACACTACAATATCGCAGGTGCGATGTCGGTGGGGTCAAATCGAACGTGACGCACATCCAGCGTCACTGTCGACATAGTAGTGTGTAAATCCTTTTAGTTACGATTAACGAGCGCAAAAGCGTCGTTATCTTATGATCGGTGTAGGGTCCGACATGTCCATTATGCCGCTGCTGCGACGGTACGATGTTGTTCCTCGTTCCAGCAGGCAGCACACATCGCTGTGTGTGAAGCCGCTGGAGCGGGGAACATCTCCTACCTGCGTCCCGGCCGGCTATGCGGAAGGAAGGAGGTGGGCGGGATATTTACGTTCCGCTCATCTCCGCCCCTCCGCTTCTATTGGCCGCCTGCCGTGTGACGTCGCTATGACGCCGCATGACCCATCCCCTTAGTAAGGAAGCGGTTCGCCGGCCAGAGCGACGTCGCAGGGCAGGTGAGTGCATGTGAAGATGGTGTAGCGATAATGTTCGCTACGGCAGCAATCACAAGATATTGCACCTGCAACGGGGGCGGGGACTATGGCTGCAGCGTCGGTAACACATTGTTACCGATGTCGCAGCGTGCAAAGCCCGCCTTATTCTCAACCAAAGATTGGTCGGTACGGTCCTCAAGTACAATGCAGTCAGTGATAAGAGGCATCTCAATATGACTACAAGGTCTGCCAATCCACGTTGAGCAAGAGGACGTTGAACTATTCTACGATGAAGTTCAAAGGGAAAATCAACAAGATGCCAAAATAAGACATTCATTATCATGGAAGACTAATGCCAAAGTGGGCCACAGCAAACATAGAAACATTATTGGGAAGTTTGGACTTTGTGAACGAAACAAGGCTCGAAGAAGGTTCATACATTGTTGTTTGACAAATCAACTGCCCATCATGAATACCTTCTTCCAAAATCACAAATTGAGTCTGTACAAATGGACATCACCAAAAAGGGTCTATAAGAAAGACATTGGCGAACACCTATGTGGTTAAAAAAAAAAAAAATGGAGGTTGTCTCTTGTTACCGTGAAAATAAATCCAGGAGCTGACTGTAGAATGAATCATGAACTTTTGAAACCTAACAGAGTCAATCTATACAAATGGACTAAACAGGCTGTTTCCAACTTTGATTTCTCCAACATACCTCAAAGTTTTTTGGAAACGTCTGCACAACCAATTTACATAACTAGACACTGATAAAAGAAAGCCAGTGGAACTATAGACACATATAAAGACTATTACTGAAGGAAGTAAGACAGAGGCAGAAGAGACGCCAGCAGCCACGATTAACAGAAAAGACTCTAAAGATGATTGAAGAATGGCAAAGGCAAAACGTAATAAGCAGGCAGCAGACAACATCAATAGGAGATTAAAGAGACCCATTTGAACAAAGAATTTTATTACCAAAATATATGTAGAGACGCAGAAAGAATACCTAAAGATCAAACACATATGACGAAAGGTTCAACCAAGAGAGGGCATGTTGAAAGACGTCACCAGGACAAAAACTAAATTAAGCCAGAACAATTAAAAAAAAAAATGGAAACAAGTACATAGAGAGCCTTTAATAGAACGCTTCAGAGATACAGGAAGAAACTGAAACTGAACATAGAAAATCCTGAAAGAGGAGTTATTGCTACGATAAAGATTTTGTCAAACAACAACAAAGCGCCTGGGTGTGACAATATTCTTAAAGTTAATAAAATCCCTTGAAGCAGCAGTTTAAATTATCACACGCCTGTGTCAACAGATAGGATTAAATACCAATTCTCTTCTCTATTTCAAAGATGGCAGATGCTACAAACTGTGAAAACTATCCTACTATTTTCTCAAACTTAATGCTAGCAAAATACTACTGAAGAGCCTACAAAGAAGGTAACAGCCTTAATTTGAATAAGCGCTGCCAGACTAAGAAAAGGCAGAGAAACAAGAGATGCGATTGCTAGCATTAGATGAATAATGATAAAAGCCAAAACAATACAACCAGGAGACCTTTTCTTGCTTTATAAACTACATCAAAGCCTTTCACTGTGTTGATCGCCAGAAACGTTTGAATACCATGAAGGATGTGGGTGTGCTGAACCATCTGATCAGGGAGTCTTGACCAAGAAACAATGGTCCGAACAGAACACTGTAACAAGCAATGGTTCGATAGAGTGAGGCGTCAGATAAGGCAAAGCAGCCTTATCAGTCATCATTTCTCTTCAATTTATAGGCAGAAGCAATTTTCTGGAAGGCTGGATTTGCCAAAAAAGAAGGAATCAAAATTCCTGGACAAATCATAAACAACCTTTAATGTGCAGACGATATAACATTGATAGCAACAAGAGTAGATGAAATGAAGGACGTAGCATGGAATGTCATGCTTGAAAGACTGAACATGGAACTACTGCTCAACTCAAAAGACGACAAAGATATTGACTTCTACCATGTACGACTGGGATGCATTTGAGATTGACTGTGATGAACTGAAAGTTGTAAAGGACTTCAAGCTACTTGGTCGATGATCCCTCAAGGTGGAGAGACGACACCAGAACTCAATAAGAGAATTGCAAAGGGCAAATCAACAATGAGGTCACTAGACATCATATGCAAAAAAGAGGAACATTTCATAGACGATAAAGGCACGACATTGTACATAGTTTGAATTTTTTTAGTTGTAACATGGGTATGCAAAACCTGTACGATAAAGAAGAAGGGAATTTTGTTTACTTACCGTAAATTCCTTTTCTTCTAGCTCCAATTGGGAGACCCAGACAGTGGGTGTATAGCTACTGCCTCTGGAGGCCGCACAAAGAACTACACTTAAAAGTGTAAGGCCCCTCCCCTTCTGGCTATACACCCTCCCGTAGGAGTACAGATTCCTCAGTTTTAGTACCAAAGCAAGAAGGAGGAAAGCCAATAACAGTTTCAAAAACAAATTCAATCCGATAACTAGATCGGAGAACTTAAGAAACAACGTGAACAACATGTGCACCCGAAAAAACGAAACCCTAAAAACAGATAGGGCGGGTGCTGGGTCTCCCAATTGGAGCTAGAAGAAAAGGAATTTACGGTAAGTAAACAAAATTCCCTTCTTTTTCGCTCCTAATTGGGAGACCCAGACAGTGGGACGTCCAAAAGCAGTCCCTGGGTGGGTAAAAAGATACCACATGAACGGGCTGTCATACAGCCTCTTCCTACAGGTGGGCCACCGCCGCCTGAAGGACCTGTCTACCTAGGCTGGCGTCTGCCGAAGCGTAGGTATGCACTTGATAGTGTTTGGTAAACGTGTGCAGACTCGACCAGGTAGCCGCCTGGCACACTTGCTGAGCCGTAGCCTGATGCCTCAACGCCCAGGACGCACCAACGGCTCTGGTAGAATGGGCCTTCAGTCCAGATGGAATCTGAAGCCCAGCAGAACGGTATGTGTGAAGAATTGGTTCCTTGATCCACCGCGCCAGGGTGGATTTGGAAGCTTGCGATCCCTTATGCTGACCAGCGACTAGGACAAAGAGCGCATCCGAACGGCGTAGAGGCGCCGTGCGAGAAATGTAAATCCTGAGTGCTCTCACCAGGTCCAACAGATGTAAACCCTTTTCAAATTGGTGAACTGGATGCGGACACAAAGATGGCAAAGTGATATCCTGATTGAGATGAAAGGAAGAAACCACCTTGGGAGAAAACTCTGGAATTGGACGCAGTACTACCTTGTCTTGGTGAAATACCAGGAAGGGGGATTTGCAAGATAACGCCGCCAGCTCGGACACTCTTCGAAGAGACGTGACCGCTACAAGAAAAACTACCTTTTGTGAAAGCCGAGAAAGGGGAACCTCTTTCAAAGGCTCGAAAGGCGGGTTTTGAAGAGCAAGGAGAACCTTGTTCAGATCCCAGGGTTCCAATGGCCGTCTGTAAGGAGGAACGATATGACAAACTCCTTGGAGAAACGTGCGTACTTTAGAAAGCTGTGCCAAGCGCTTCTGAAAGAATACGGATAACGCGGAGACTTGACCCTTAAGCGAGCTAAGGGACAAACCTTTTTCCAACCCAGACTGCAGGAAGGAAAGAAAAATTGGCAATGCAAATGGCCAGGGAGAAAACCCTTGAGCCAAGCACCACGCTAAGAATATCTTCCACGTCCTGTGATAGATCTTAGCTGAGGATGGTTTTCTAGCCTGTCTCATTGTGGCAACAACTGCCTGAGATAAACCTGAGGCCGCTAGGATCCAGGACTCAATGGCCACACAGTCAGGTTCAGGGCCGCAGAATTCAGATGGAAAAACGGCCCTTGAGACAGCAGATCTGGACGGTCTGGTATGCCCACGGTTGGCCTACCGTGAGATGCCACAGATCCGGGTACCACGACCTTCTTGGCCAATTTGGAGCGACGAGTATGGCTCGCTGGCAGTCGGACTTGATTTTCCGGAGAACTCTGGGTAACAATGCTAGAGGTGGGAACACATAGGGGAGTCGGAATTGCGACCAATCCTGAACCAAGGCGTCTGCCGCCAGCGCTCGGTGATCGTGAGACCGTGCCATGAAAACTGGGACCTTGTTGTTGTGCCGTGACGCCATCAGATCGACGTCCGGCGACCCCCAGCGGCAACAGATCTGTTGAAACACGTCCGGGTGAAGGGACCATTCTCCTGCGTCCATGCCCTGGCGACTGAGAAAGTCTGCTTCCCAGTTTTCCACGCCTGGGATGTGAACTGCAGATATGGTGGACGCTCTGCTTTCCACCCACGTCAAAATCCGCTGGACTTCTTGAAAAGCTTGGCGACTGCGTGTTCCCCCTTGGTGGTTGATGTACGCCACCGCCGTGGAATTGTCCGACTGAATCCGAATCTGCTTGCCTTCCAGCCATTGTTGGAAGGCTCGCAGGGCAAGGTAGATTGCTCTGATTTCCAGAACATTGATCTGCAAGGTGGACTCTTCCTGAGTCCACGTCCCCTGAGCCCTGTGGTGGAGAAACACCGCTCCCCACCCTGATAGGCTCGCATCTGTCGTGACCACTGCCCAGGCCGGGGGAAGGAACGACTTTCCCTGTGACAATGAGTTGGGGAGAAGCCACCAACGTAGAGAATCCTTGGCAGTCTGAGAGAGGGAGACAGTCCTGTCGAGGGACGTCGATTTCCCATCCCATTGGCGCAGAATGTCCCATTGGAGAGGGCGCAGATGAAACTGCGCGAACGGGACTGCCTCCATTGCTGCTACCATCTTTCCTAGGAAATGCATGAGGCGCCTCAGTGAGTGCGACTGGCTCTGAAGGAGAGATTGCACTCCAGTCCGTAGCGAGCACTGCTTGTCCAGTGGAAGCCTCACTATCGCTGATAGAGTATGAAACTCCATGCCAAGATAAGTCAGAGATTGGGTCGGGGTTAGATGAGACTTTGGAAAGTTGATAATCCACCCGAAAGTCTGGAGAGTGTCTAGCGCCACCTTCAGACTGTGTTGGCATGCTTCTTGAGAGGATGCCTTTATAAGCAGGTCGTCTAGGTACGGGATGACCGAGTGACCCTGCGAATGCAGAACAGCTACTACTGCTGCCATGACTTTGGTGAAGACCCGGGGGGCTGTTGCCAGACCGAAGGGTAACGCTACGAACTGTAGGTGCTCGTCGTGTATGACGAAACGTAGGAAACGCTGATGCTCTGGTGCAATCGGCACGTGGAGATACGCATCTTTGATGTCTATTGATGCTAGAAAATCTCCCTGAGACATTGAGGCTATGACGGAGCGTAGGGATTCCATCCGGAACCTCCTGACTTTTACGTGTCTGTTGAGCAACTTCAGATCCAGGACGGGACGATACGATCCGTCCTTTTTTGGGACCACAAACAGATTGGAGTAAAAACCGTGACCCTGTTCCTGAAGAGGGACGGAGGTCACCACTCCTTCCGCCTTTAGAGCGGCCACCGCCTGCAACAGAGCGTCGGCTCGGTCTGGTGGTGGAGAAGTTCTGAAGAAACGAGTTGGCGGACGAGAACCGAACTCTATCCTGTACCCGTGAGATAGAATATCTCTCACCCAACGGTCTTTGACATTTGCTAGCCAAATGTCGCCAAAGTGGGACAGCCTCCCACCGACCGCGGGTGTGGGCATCGGAGACCGCAAGTCAGGAGGACGTCGTTTTGGCAACGGTTCCTCCGGCTGGTCTTTTTGGGCGTGACTGAGACCTCCAAGAATTTGAACGTCTCTGGTCCTTTTGAGTCTTTTTTGACGAGGCGAATTGGGACCTGCCCTGTCCTCGAAAGGACCGATAACCAGACTGACCCCTCCTCTGTTGGGGCTTGTTTTGTCTGTGTTGCGGTAAGGAAGAGTCCTTACCCTTGGAGTGTTTGATGATTTCATCCAAACGCTCTCCAAACAATCGGTCACGAGAAAAAGGCAAATTGGTTAAGCACTTCTTGGAATGAGAATCTGCTTTCCAATGTCTCAACCACAGAGCCCTACGCAAAACAACTGAGTTGGCTGACGCCACTGCCGTGCGGCTTGTAGCGTCAAGAACAGCATTAATCGCGTACGACGCAAATGCCGCCATTTGCGAGGTCAATGGTGCTACCTGCGGGGCAAATGCACGTGTGACTGAGTCGACTCGCGCAAGCCCGGCCGTGATAGCTTGGAGTGCCCATACGGCCGCAAAAGAAGGCGCTAATGACGCTCCAATCGCTTCATAGATGGATTTCAGCCAGAGCTCCATCTGCCTGTCAGTGGCATCTTTAAGTGCCGCTCCATCTTCAACAGCAACCAAGGATCTGGCTGCAAGCCTGGAAATTGGAGGATCCACTTTTGGACACTGGGTCCAACCCTTGACCACTTCAGAGGGAAAAGGGTAGCGTGTATCTTTAAGTCGTTTAGGAAAACGCCTTTCAGGATAAGCGTGGGGTTTCTGGATTGCGTCTCTGAAGTCAGCGTGGTCCAGAAAAGTGCTTAATGTACGCTTAGGGTATCTGAAATGGATTCTCTCGTGCTGCGAAGCTGACTCCTCTACAGGAGGAGCTGGTGGGGAAATATTCAACATCTTATTGATGTTAAATATAAGATCATTAACTATTGCGTCACCATCTGGTGTATCTAGATTGAGAGCGGTCCCAGGATCAGAATCCTGATCAGTTAAGTCCGCCTCATCACCCATAGATTCATCCCGCTGGGATCCAGACCATTGAGATGAATGTGAAGGCCCGTCATAACGAGCCCGCTTAGGCTGCCCGGGGCCATCGTCCGAGTCAGAGTCTTCACCCTGAGGTGTAGATGCCCGTCCCGGAGCTAGGAGCTGAGGGGGACCAGGGGGCAATACATGCACAGTGTCCGTGGTCTGAAGTACAGGCCTAGCTCGCAATGTGTCAAGAATTTGTGACATAGTGAGAGACATTCTGTCAGCAAAAGCTGCAAACTCAGTTCCTGTCACCTGGACAGCATTCACAGGTGGTACACCCTGGGACACGTCCAGCAGAGGTCCCGACTGTGCAAGCGCCGCAGGGGCCGAGCACTGCACACAATGGGGGTCCGTGGAGCCTGCCGGTAGAAAAGTCCCACATGCGGTGCAGGAAGCATACAATGTCTGTGCCTTGGCACCCTTGCGTTTTACGGGCGACATGCTGCTGGCTCTCTGCATGTGAGAGAGTCTATAGCCAAAGGGCGACCAGCGCTATGTAATACCAAGTATTTGTAACAACAAAATACTAAGAATACAACGAGCACAAGAGGGGGTGAGCCCTGAGGGCTGCTTACCGCCCGCTGAACAGCGGGTAAGAGGCTGCAGAATGCCTTGTCTGGGTCTCCCCGGCTCCCCTCTGCAGCTCAGCGTGTCAGCAAGAATGGCTGCCGGCTACTGTGGAGAGGGGCGGTCCGTGGGAGTTCCCAAACAAAAGTGCGGGAACAGTGTCCCCTCTGTGCTGACTGTGAGGGCTGGAGTATGTAAAAACGACTCCAGCCCTCAGCGCTGATGCACTGGCTAGCGTCCCGCCCCTCTCCTGACTGGCAGGTCTGTGGGCGGGAACGAACGAAAGCAGGCCGCAAAAGCCGGGGACTCGAGTTATCAGCGCGGCCGCCGTAAAAGCGCGGGCCGCGCTGAAGTCCCCGGCGCACCGCAAGTGCCAGCCGCGCCGCTGTTCGAGCGGCCGGCGCGACCGAGTTCTGGACGTGGGCAGCGTCCCGCCCCTCTCCTGACTGGCAGGTGTGGGGGCGGGAACGAAAGGAAGCAGGCCGCAAAAGCCGGGGACTGTAGTTATCAGCGCGGCCGCCGTAAAAGCGCAGGCCGCGCTGAAGTCCCCGGCGCACTACAAGTGCCAGCCGTGCCGCAGTCCCAGCGGCCGGCGCGGCCTATTCCCATAAATGTGCCTGCTTCAGCAAAGCTGAATGAGGCCATGGCACAGGCGCCGCAGCGCTGATGTCCCCCGGCGCACTACAACACCCAGCATGCTGCGGTGTGAGCGCCAGATACACGGGGACACAGAGTACCTTGAGGAAGCAGGGCCATGTCCCTGACGTACTCCGCTCCATCCAGCATCTTCTCCAGGGGCTGTAGATGGAGCACGGTCTCTGTGCCTGGAGACCGGTAAATCCCACTTCACCCAGAGCCCTGTAAAAAGGGATGGGGAAGGAATCAGCATGTGGGCTCCTGCCGCCGTACCCGCAATGGGTACCTCAACCTTACAAACACCTCCGACATAAGTGGGGTGAGAAGGGAGCATGCTGGGGACACTATATGTGTCCTCTTTTCTTCCATCCGACATAGTCAGCAGCTGCTGCTGACTAAAAACAATGGAGCTATGCGTGCGTGTCTGACCTCCTTGCGCACAAAGCTAAAACTGAGGAATCTGTACTCCTACGGGAGGGTGTATAGCCAGAAGGGGAGGGGCCTTACACTTTTAAGTGTAGTTCTTTGTGCGGCCTCCAGAGGCAGTAGCTATACACCCACTGTCTGGGTCTCCCAATTAGGAGCGAAAAAGAAATCAGATAGAAGAAGAATCGACGCCTTCGAAGTCTGGTGCTGGAGAAGGATTTTATGAATATCAAGGATGGCAAGAAAAACAAATCAATTTTGGAACAAATCTAGGTAGAAATGTTACTCAAAGCAAAGATCACCAAGCTACAACTTGATAACTTTGGACAGATCATACAAAGATCAATCACTGAAGAACAACATCATGGAGAATAGAAGGAACAAGGCGAAAAGGAAGATCAGCAACCTGATGGCTTGACACAATCAATATAATGGCACAGAAGATCCTGGTTGATATACTGTATGTAGACCTGTACAAGATCGATCTTCTTACAGATCGTTTATCCATCAAGTCGCCATAGCTCAAGATCGATCCGAAGGCCGTTAAAAAACAAAGTGTAAATGTATACATTTTTATTTTAGAGGTTTAACTAGAAATAATGAAGAAATTAACAGATTAATTCTTGACAATATGAAATCTGTATGTTCTACAATTCTTTCATAGAAAAGGCAAAACCTGAAGTTTCATAAGTGTACAAACCCTTTAAATAAACAGAAATCACTTTCCTAAAATGTAAAACTCTAAAGAAAGCTTCAGAAGAAGAGATTCTGGTGGAGACGCTGAACTTTTCCTTATTATAATCCTACCACATTCCTGTGGCTCGAAGAAATCACACAGTCCGTCATCCATTAACAAAAAATCCCTGCAAAAGGATTCAACCGCAGCGATATCACCTCATAATTAAATTTTACATGAGTGCAAGGGCAGCCATTTAGTCAGAGACCGAAAACCAAGAGAAAACATTCACGAAAGGTCACATCAAAATTTTCTAGAAAGTATTTCCCTCTGGGTATTTAGAAATCGAGTACTACTAAAAAAACAACAGTAAGTACATGAAAACATTAACAGTAGGACATGAAAAATCACACGATGTTATATCTTACAGATAAATGCATTGCATTACAGAAATGTTGGATCTAAAATGGTCACATTAAAGGCGCTGCCAATCTTTGGGGGATTTTGTTTCTTGCTTAACCCATTGGTAATGGAGCCGATTTTCACCTTAATGACCAGGTCAAAATCCGACCAGTGTCAATTTATGGGGTTATAACTCTGGAACTCTTCAATGGATCCCAGTGATTTAGAGCTGTTTTTTAGTGACATATTGTATTTGAAGTTCGTGCTAAATTTAGAAGAATATTTTTTTTACTTTGTTAAGTTGGCGAACATTTTGAACATTTCGCAATTTTTAAACTGCATTTTTATGCTCTTAAGGCTGGGGCCACACGGGGACTACTGCGATCCACTTGCATGACACTCGGCTCGTGCTGGCAGTACAGCAGAGCCGAGTGTCATGCGTGTGTCCTTGCAACTGAGGTCCGTTCGTGCGAGCAAACCTCAGCTGCGGGGGGCGGGCCGGCACTAAGGAGGGGAGGGAGGGATTTCTCTCCCTCTCTCCTGCGTAGCCGGCTATTGCCATTCTCGCACTGCACTAGCGGTACACCGGTGTACCGCGAGTGCAGTGCGATTTTTCTCTCGCCCCATTCACTTGAATGGGTGCAAGAGAAAGAGTCTCAGCTTACAATCGCAGCATGCTGCGATTGTTTTCTCGGTCCGATTAGGGCTGAGAAAATAATCGCTCATGTGTGCTGACACACAGGCTAGAATTGGTCCGAGGGGAATGCGATGTTTTATCGCACTCCACTCGCACTGTTTTTCTCGCCGTGTGGCTCAGGCCTAAACCAGAGAGTTTTGTCACACAAAATGGTTAATAAATAACATTTTTAAAAAAAAAAGGATTTTATTTTTCCAACAAAATTTACACTTTTTTTTTTTTTTTTGGAGGGACCACATCCCATTTGAAGGGACCTTTAGATGCCTAGGTGAAAGAAAATACCCAAAAGTGACCCCATTCTAAACACTGCACCCCCCAAACTGCTCAAAACTTCATCCAAGAAGTTTATTAACTTTTCAGGTGCTTCACAGGAATTATTGCAAAATGGAATGAAAAAAAATATAAATAAAAATTACATTTTACATAAAATCCTTGCTTTAGCCCCAGTTTATTTACTTTTACAAGGGATAACATGACAACATGGGCTGCAAAATTTATTACCTAGTTTCTAAAAAGAGTGCGGCGAAACCCCACATGTAGTCAAAAAGTTCTGTTTGGATAAACAGGAGGGCTCAGAAGGGAAGGAGCAATATTTTAAATTTTGGAACAGAAATTTAGCTAAACTGGATTGCAGACACCATGTTGCGTTTATAGGTTACTAAAGAACAGAAACCCCCACAAGTGACCCCATTTTGGAAACAAGACCTCTCAAAGATTTTATCAAGAGGTATAGAGACCATTTTGAATCCACAGGTACTACACAGAATTTCATAACATTAGGTTGAATATTAGGTTGAAAATTGTCATCTTTTTCAAAAACCTGTTACTTTAGCTCCAAATATCTCACTTTTGCAAGAGCTAACACCAAAATGTAAGAAAGTATTAAACTGTGGTATCTACATTTTGGTGTTACCTCTTGCAAAAGTGAGATATTTGGAGCTAAAGTAACAGGTTTTTGAAAAAGATGACAATTTTCAACCTAATATTCAACCTAATGTTATAAAATTCTGTGTAGTACCTGTGGATTCAAAATGGTCTCTATACCTATTGATAAAATCTTTGAGAGGTCTTGTTTCCAAAATGGGGTCACTTGTGGGGGTTTCTGTTTTTTAGTAACCTTATAAACGCAACATGCTGTCTGCAATCCAGTTTAGCTAAATTTCTGTTCCAAAATTTAAAATATTGCTCCTTCCCTTCTGAGCCCTCCTGTTTATCCAAACAGAACGTTTCGACTACATGTGGGGTTTCGCCGCACTTGTGAGAAAGTATTAACAAACTGTGGTATCTACAAGTGCAGCAACACCCCACATGTAGTCAAAAAGCGCTGTTTGGACACGACAGGGCTTGGAAGGGAAGAAGAGACATTTGGAATGGAAATTTGGTTGGAATAAAATGCAGACACTGTGTCTCATTTTCACAGTACCTGAGGTATCAAAACATCAGACACCCCCCACAAATGACCCCATTTTGCGAACTAGACCACTCAAGGAATTCATCTAAGGGTGTGTTGAGCATTTTAGATGCTTGACAGGGTTTATTAAAACGTGGATGTGAAAATAAAAATTGTTTCTTTCAGCTAAATTTTGGTTTAGCCCCAAATTTGTAATTTTCACAATGGATAATAGGAGGAAAAACAGACTATAATTTGTTACACAATTTCTAACGAACACGATAATATCCCACATTTGGTCAAAAACTGCTGTTTGATCACATGGCAGGTCTCAGAAAGGAAAGAACTAGTTGATTTTTGGAGTACAGATTTTGCTAGAATAGTTTGCAGGCGACATCTGCGGAGTCCCTAAAGGACCAAAACAGCAGAAAACCCCCCAAAATGACTTCTTGTAGAAATTGCATCTTTCAAAATAATTCATTAATGGTTGCAGTGACTATTTTTTTTTTTTTTTTTTTTTTTAACATCCACACCATGATTTTTTTCTGGAGAAATACATACATGTCAGGCTAGTGCCCATACATTGTGCCCAGCTTGAGCCTCTGGAAACATGTAACGGTAAATTGTAAAGTACGCTCTCCCCACTACAATAATGCCCCACACAGGGCAAAATGGAGACAGTAGGACTCAGAAGGAGATGGGTATTTGGATTTGGGAGCGCAGACTACACTGAATTTTGAGGGAGTGGGAGCAGTCACTTTTCCAGGTGTCTTTGTTCTACCAGTAATGTGGGAAGCCCCGATATTTCCAGAGACAGATGACAGACCTGAGTAGGGGCTGGTTTTGCTGGGGTAACTTAGGGGTTTTATTGGTAACATTTTGGGGTACATAACTTTATTTAAAAATCGCTTTCAGTATGAGGCTGGGATCACATTATTGTGTTCTACGCTGAGCACTTACATTGGGAATCCATGTAAATCACACAAAAGTGCGATTCAGTCGATGAACCGCCGGACAACATGACTCACTCTGAGTTAGATGTAGACACTTTGGACTTCGTTTTTAGATGCCTAAATGATAGAACACCGCCAAAATAGAGACCAGACGGAGTCCAAAAGTTCCCCATCTGCCTCATTATAGTGAGTGGTTCCGTTGGGGTTTTGTCTAAATTGTGTTTTTTTGGGATTTACCTGGACAGCACATCGGACAGCACAGGATAAATGTGAACCGAGCCTTATTCCAGATGTAGATTGAACAAATAGATAGCAGTATAAAGGATGGTTCTTGCTTTTATTTTTGCATAGTTTACATTACATACAGCGATACCAGATTTATGGAGTTTTAGGTTTTTCTGCTATCGCACATTAAAACTACTTTTTTAAAAGATGAATACTTTGTCACAGTGCTCTGAGAGCGGTAACTTTTTATTTTTTAATGAACAGGGCTTTATGGAGGCTTATTTTGTGTGAGGAGTGGGAGTTTTTTTTGGTACACTTTTGTGATATATTTTTATTGCTTTTTATTTACATTTTTCAGATGCAGAATGAACAAAAGCAGCAAGTCAGTTATTGCTGTGTTATAATTTGTAATTTAACATTTGTGAAGGGTTTGTGAGCACCTTTAGTATTCATTTGTAGGCTAAATAATTGGCACCTCAGAAAGAAAACCCATGCCTAAATACTTGTATAAAAAAATGAGAGTCCTCAGTGGTTGATACCTTTTAATAGCTGACTGAAAAGATGGTAATAATTGCAAGCTTTCGAGACTACTCAGGTCTCTTCATCAGGCTCGGTATAACACAAAATCTGAAGTCACATATTTATACACAACAGGACTTAGAATAGTGCAGTAAAAAAAAAAAAAAAAAGTTATATAAAACAGAACTATCACTATGGCAGGGGGGGGGGGGGCAAACTGTTGTGGCCATGAAATTGCTGGTATTGAAAGGAAATTTCAAGTCCCAGAGAGATAGGAGACTATGGGAGTACAAACTTATGATGACCTTTGACACATTCAGAGTAGGAATGAATGTGTCTCATGGATTCATGTCTTTTTACATCAGTTAAAAGATGTGCTCCTCTGACCATCCGAGCGCATCACAGCCCGGACCAGACCCTGATCAGAGGACAATAAAACTTTCACACTGAACTGCAGCAATATTTATGGCCACAACAGTTTGCCCCTGCCATAGTGATAGTTCTGTTTTATATAACTTGTTTTTTGTTTTATTTTTTTTTTACTGCACTATTCTAAGTCCTGTTGTGTATAAATATGTGAGTTCAGATTTTGTGTTATACCATGCCTGATGAAGAGACCTGAGTAGTCTCGAAAGCTTGCAATTACCGTATTTTTCGGACCATAAGACGCACTTTTTTCCCCCCAAATGTTGGGGGAAAGTGGGGGGTGCGTCTTATGGTCTGAATGTGGCTGCGGGGAATGTGGGTGCTGCGGTGGAGCGGGTCATCGGGGGCACGAGCAGGCTGTAGCAGCCTGCCGTGACCACGTGGACCCGCTCATTTAATATGCATGCCCATCCCCCGCCCATCATCCCTCAGCGCTGAAGCCGGCGCTGACAGGTGGGCGGGATGATGGGCGGGGGATAAACAGCCGGCTCGCATGATCACCCCTGGCAACTACGGCCTGGAGTGATCATGTGCGGCTGTATTCACTGCTCCCCGCGCGTCATCATCAGCGCGGGGAGCAGTGAATCAGTGAGTGTACAGTACTCACTGTTCCCTGCAGCATCGCTCGTCCTTCCGTCTGTGTCAGCGGCAGCGCCACTGATTGGAGCCGTCCCCATTACCCTGCTGGATCGCGATCATCTCCTGTGTTTGTGCCAGCAGCTGAGTGGAGACTAGCGGCCGCACAGCGATGACGTCATCGCTGTGCGCACGTGTCCACACGCAGCGGCCGGGACACTGGCACAGACACAGGAGATGATCGCGATCCAGCAGGGTAATGGGGACGGCTCCAATCAGCGGCGCTGCCGCTGACACAGACGGAAGGACGAGCGATGCTGCAGGGAGTGAGGTAAAGTGAGGTGAGTATGAACGTTTATTTTTTTTTATGTGCCACAGGATGCGGCCATACACCAGGATGGGGGCATATTATGAGCCGGATGGGGGCATATGATGAGCCGGATGGGGGCATATGATGAGCCGGATGGGGGCATATGATGAGCCGGATGGGGGCATATGATGAGCCGGATGGGGGCATATTATGAGCAGGATGGGGGCATATTATGAGCCGGATGGGGCCATATGCCATGATGGGTTATATAGCAGGATGCGGCCACATGCCAGTATATAGCAGGATGCGGCCATATGGCAGGATTAGGGTGTATAGCGGATGAGGGACATATACTGTATATACCAGGCAGGGAGGATCATTACCAGGATGCGGCACCTTAGTAGAGAATTATATTACCCCCATAACAGGGTCAGCAGCAGATCCTCGCCCCATGACAGTGTGTCATGACCACATTTTTTGCTTAAATTTTATTTTCCTATTTTCCTCCTCTAAAACCAGGGTGCGTCTTATAGTCCGGTGCGTCTTATAGTCCGAAAAATACGGTATTACCATCTTTTCAGTTAGCCATTAAAATGTATCAACCACTGAGGACTCTCAGTTCTTTTAAACAATTTTTTTATCTCTACTGGCTAACACGGTACAAAGATATATTTTACTTGTATCTAAATACTTGTATATAAATCATACAAAATAGACCAGAAAAAGTAACATATGATGAATCAATAATGAAGATTCAGAACTTTTTGGATATTCTAGTGTCTTATAGAACACTTCATACTTTATGACGATTTAGAGCCCTAGCAGGCTTGTTAATCTATATAAATACAGCAGCTGGAAAGAGTTAAGTAAACTCCTCATGTTACATGTGTAAATCCCACATAGTATTAGGCACCAGCATGTATAATCAATAAAGTTATTTTTAGAAAGGAATACAAAATTTTGAGACACCAGTTCAGACTAGTAATGTGTTCATTGTGAATGGCCATACACTTCTAAGAACCTTTATTGTTAAAAGGGAACAGATTGTTTATTTTAAAAAGTCAATAGAAAGTGTCCTGTGTGTGTTTCCATATGAGGATTAAGGGTATGTGGGCACGTTGCATTCTGTGCAGTGCGGAAAAGAACGCACCCTTTAAAGCTGTAAACACTGCGTTTGTCAAAAAAATGCATCCAAAACGCATGCATTTTGCATGCGTTTTGGATGCATTTTTTGCAGTGCGGTCCCACGGCAATTGAGCTCTGCTACATGCCCGCTGACAGCAGACACAGAGTCGCGTGATGAGAATGAACTCGGATGAACTTCATCCGACTTCATTGTCATTCCGCGGCTCTGTCTGTGTGTCGCGTCCTGATTAGCGGTCACTCGTGAAGAACTCACCAGTGACCGCTAATCCCCTGAGTGACTGAAGTGAGCAGCGCGATCAGCGCTCCCGTCACTCAGGTTACCCGCGGCCAGCTGGTGTCCTCCACCCAAGACCGCAACTCACCTGTGTCATCATCACTGATCGCGCAGCTCACTTCAGTCACTCAGGCGATTTGCTGTCACAGTTGGAGGATCCAGAGGTGGCCGCGGGTAACCTGACTGACATCATCGCTGATTGTGCGGCTCACTTCAGTTGCTGCGTGGAGCTGCCAGAGAGCAGTCTGGTCTGTGACCTCTCCTGTCAGCTTCATGTAGCAGAGCTGAGAGCGTCGTGGGACATCGTGTGGATTACGCCAGACCTGGATGGGTATTTGGGGGTTAATAAAGTGGTGAAAGAGGGTGTTTTTTTTTGCCTTTTATTCCAAATAAAGGATTTTTTTGGGTGTATGTGTTTATTTTCTTTAACATACAGGTTAATCATGAAAAGTATCTCGGGGTGACGCCTGACATGATTAACCTAGGACTTAATGGCAGCTATAGGCTGCTGCCATTAACTCCTTATTACCCAGATTGCCACCGCACCAGGCAATTCGGGATGAGCCGGGTAGAGTCCAGGGACTGTCGCATCTAATGATGCGGCAATTCCGGGCGGCTGCTGGCTAATATTGTTAGGCTGGGGGGCTCCCCGTAACGTGGAGCTCCCCATCCTGAGAATGCCAGCCTTCAGCCGTGTGGCTTTATCTTGGCTGGTATCAAAATTGGGGGGGGACTGCACATCGTTTTTTAAAAATTATTTATTTATTTTACTGCACGATATAGACCCGCCCACCGGCGGCTGTGATTGGTTGCAGAGAGACAGCCGTCACTCAGCATGGGGGCGTGTCTGACTGCAACCAACCACAGGTGCCTGTGGCCGGGGAAAGCAGGGAATACAATATGAAATAATGAGCGGCTGGCATTTTCAAAAGAGGAAAAGCCGCCAGAGCTTTGTGACAGCCGTGCAGCGCCGTGCCAGTGATCGGTGAGTATGAGAGAGGGGGAGAGACCGACCGACGGACAGAGAGAGAGAGACAGAGCGACCAACTGACAGAGAAAGAGACCGACCGACCGATAGAGATTGACTGACATCGACAGAGAGACTGAAAGACCTGCGTTTTGCTTGTCAAAAAAGCATGCGGAATGCAACAAAAATGCAGTCCAAGTACATTTTGGTTGCGTTTTGACCAACATCATTGATTTCAATGGGTAGAGAACGCAGCGACAATGCACAAAAGAAGTGACATGCTGATTTTTTTTCCGCAGCGATTTTTGGCATCCAAAACGCTGTTTAAAAACGCAGCATGCGCATTGAATTTTCGGACTTCTCATAGATTTTGCTGGGGAAGCAGAACGCATGCATTTTGGCACTGAAATGCTGCAGTTCAAAATGCAGCGTTAACTCGGGAAAAACGCAACGTGCGCACATAGCCCAACACTATTTCTGACCAGTAAATGATTTGGTCCCTGCATTTTCACCTGTTATTTTCTTTGCTGGGTCGCTCTCAATTTTCAGTTCTCTCTGAGCTAGTGGTTAGGGACTAGATGCTGTGATATCTCCCATACACAGCACAGCACACAGTGGGATTCCTGCTCTTCATTACTTAGCACAGAGACTCAAGAGGCAGGTGTTTTAAGGAGATTATACAGAATCAATGAGCATGGTAAATATGACTTCAGCACTGGGATGAGATAAAAGACTTGTTTGAAAACTAGCTTTTTGTGTTTCCCTCTGGCAATTGTCTCACTCTGCTCCATACTCCTTCTCACCTACCCATAAAATATTGATACAGGTGTAACCTCACTGTGATGCCGTCTGTTTAGCTTTCACCAAAGACAGATATCTCCCAAGAGTGGATGGCAAGTTGAGGACGTAAAAGGGAGGGAAGAAGTGAAGGAAGCAAAATTCATGAGAAGATATATTAGAAAGTGTATTATATTAGCTTGCATAATTGATTTATGTAGTTTTTTTAAGGCAGCATTCCCATTTAAGCCACATGGTTGATCTATGCAGTCTGTCAAGAAATAGCCTATGTAATACAAGTGGGCCATAGTGGATGCTACATATAATCAAACAAAAATAACACAAGATTTACAATAACGTTTCTCTAGTGTGTTACTAAAAATAAAAGTAAATCAAATGTCATTCCTGTGTCAAGTTATTAATGGTTTACGTCCTGCGAGTCAGCACTTCCTGCCTATGTGCGCTGGAAGAGTAGTGTTATCATAAGGATACGGAGCCCCACAAATCATTGCTAAAATAATTTATGTTGGATTTTGATAAATGGTCATGAGGCCCAATGTTCCCATATTGAATCTGAGCTGCTATAGCACAGAAATAGAAAAGTACTGTAAACTTACAACTGGTTTGTAGTGATTAGCTCTGGTGACTTAGCACAAGTATAGAACCACTAGATGGTGTCCTGATTCTAACGCATCGGGTATTCTAGAATTTATTGTGTAGTTAATGTATGATTTTTGTTATATATATAGATGTTGTGTGTAGTTGCCAAGTGTTTGTGTAGGGCGCTGTAAATGTTCTGGGTGTTGTCTGGGTGTGGCGGGGGGTGGGAGCGGTGTTGTTTATGTGTTGCGTTGTTTGTGGAGCGCTGTATGTCTGCAGCGTTGTGTGTGTGGTGCTGTGTGTATGTTTTGGGGGGAGGTATGTTTTGTGCAGTGTGTGTGTGCTGGAGGAGTAGTCCTGGGGAGAGAGGAGTATAATAGGAGGAGGAGTAGTCCTGGGGGAGAGGAGTATAATAGGAGGAGTAGTCCTGGCGACAGAGGAGGATAATAGGAGGAGTCGTCCTGGGGGGGAGGTGTCTAATAGTGGGGGGCGTGGCCGGGCCGTCAAAGTGTGTGGGGGGCGTGGCTGGGCCGTGTGGCCAATGCGTGAAGGGGGGGGTGTGGACGGTTGTCACTGTAATGACGTAATTTTGAAGACAGACAGACTGATAGACAGACCGATAGACAGACAGACAGACTAAGGCAATTATATATATAGATTCAGTGAGCCCTCACACGATAGCAGAACTATAGAAATAACATACATACATACATACATACATACCTGAAGAAATAGTTTATATATTGCTGATCGAGGTCACTGTAAAGAGAAGAGCAAGGCTAAATCAAAGAGGTGTTACAGAACACTATGTGGCAGATTATTACTGTTCTAAATTCAGACAGAAAAACTAGACCAGGAAGAGAAATTAAAAAAAGGATCACAATTGTGCACACGATATATTGCTTTCCAAGATGTGCAAATATAATATGTCATGTTGCGTGGTTTACTTTATACCAGCATTTTGAGCACCAAAAAAGATGGCATTTACCGTTTATAAGTAGAGATGAGCGAACCTGTGGATGTGCCAAAATAAAAACATAATTCTGGAGCTTTGATTTTTTTTCTTCATTATGCCGTTTACCGATTGGCTCTCAACTCAGCGTTACCAAATATGTGTTTTTTGTTTTATTTTCAATGGGGCAAATGGGGAGTGATTTGAACTTGCATTTGTTAGCCTTCTTAAGGGACTTGAAGCTGCAATCATCTGATCTCTTGTGCTATACAGAGCTGGGCAACAATGATGACTTCCTATGAATGATACCTCGCAGCCAGCATTCACAGGAAGTGAGTCATGACAGACCCAGTTCATCAGCTGACCCCCAGCTGCCATGACAACACATCAGTGCCCCGCGGTCACGTCAAGAGGCTTCTGATGGAAGCGAGGAATGACGTGCACCCTGCGTGTATGTGCTAAATCCCTCTTTCAGAGACTGACAGCGGGATATTACTGCCTAACAGCCATGGGCTCCCCTCCAATAGACCTGCGGCTTTTAAAGCCACGTCGGCTGATCAGATCACCCGACATGTGCAGCGAAAGATGCGGGTTCAGCATGAGATGTAAATATGTCAAGAGGTTGTGAAGGATTTAAAATGACATATGTAACCCAAACTGGAATAGATAAAAACCATTAACTCAGGGAGAAGAAAAAAAAAAAAACAAAAACAAGCTCTCTGAAGGTTCCCCATCAGCTTCAGAATATGGTGACACAACAGATTTAAAATGTATTTATTTATTAACGTCATCCACACCGCTGGGCATAATGTTGCGCCTGCTCAGAGAACTCGCCAGCCGGGAATATGAAGATTTTGCCCGCCTACGTGAATGGCATTTGAAGAGTCATGCATATCAATCAACACAGGAGGAGCGCGAAAGGAGGCACAGATTTGGACCCCATCGGACTGGACCAGACAATTTACATACAGGAAGGGAGATTTTATAAAGGTATTTGTGGGGTCTATAGAGGGGTGTCAGGGATATGCACCTTTATAGAATGCAGCACTGGTGCTGCTTAAGGTGCTAGTTTTAGTATAGAAGGCCAAATTCTGGTGACAGGTTCCCTTAAATTCTGCAATTTTAATCCTATAGCAAAATATGAAATTAGCATAAGCAGGAAGGTTGCAGATGTCATTGCCACATTGCTGCTCAATTTGGGCTACTGACGTTCTCTGCAGTGTGGGTACCAGACCTCACAAAATCACAAGCACCACACTGGTACTGTAATATACAAGACTGTCAGTGTAAAAATACAACCTGTGGGGAAACCACAATATCCACACAGCAGCCATTTATGTGATGCTTTGCTCTTAACTGCAGTTTGCCATGGATTTTCCACCCAGAAAATCCTCAGTGCACCCACCATGTGTCACTATACCCCAAATTTCTCTGTTTGTCTGATGTTTTTGGAAGCTAAATCGGATCATTTGACATGTGTAATGAAATTAAAAAGCAGAGCACTCACCTTAGTAAACTGGACTTATGAGACTTCTGGAAAATTTTGTAACATCCTAATAATAAGAAATGGTGGAGAAGTAGAAATTATGAAAATGTCTACAGTTTACTAGTTCCTTATATTTCAGTGTGTTATGAGTTATATCACTAACGCTAAGCTTTTATCTACCAGACCTAGTACAGCAGAATTATCTGTGAAATCAAAAAAATTTGCCGGCTTTGAGGAATAGGAAACTGGAGTGTAAAGAGATAGAATGTAGAGTAGGCCATGGAGAAGGCACGCAGCTTTCTTCCAACACTTATGCGGGCGTCACATGGGACGATCTATCGTGCGATCGTATGAGCGATCGTACCCGCCCCCGTCGTTTGTGTGTCAGGGCAATTAGTTGCCTGTGGCACACAAAGTCGTAACTCCCCGTCACACGCACTTACCTCACGGACGACGTCGCTGTGGGCGCCGAACATCCACTTCCTGAAGGGGGAGGGACGTTTAGCGTCACAGCGACGTCTCACAGCGGCAAGCCAATAGAAGGGGAGGGGCGGAGATGAGCAAGACGTAAACATCCCGCCCACCTCCTTCCTTCCGCATTGCCGGCGGGACACAGGTAAGCTGTGTTCATCGTTCCCAGGTTGTCACACGGAGCGATGTGCGCTGCCCCGGGAATGATGAACAACCGGCGCACAGAAGAAGAAACAACTTTTGAAAATGAGCGACGTGTCAACGAGCAACGATAAGGTGAGTATTTTTGCTCATTCATCGTCGCTCGTAGCTGTCACACGCAACGATATATCAAACGATGCCGGATGTGCGTCACTTACGACGTGTCCCCGCTGACATATCGCCCAATATATCGTACCGTGTGACGCCCGCATTAGGCTTCAATCAGATGTCTAAAGTCACATATGTGTTCTATGGTATTCATTCACAGAACACATACTATAATTTATGGGGCTATTCACACGTCCTTGTGTTTGAGGACCATGTGTCCTCTACAAACTCACGGAGATCTGCCCATTTTTGATCAGCATCAAGGATGAAATATGCCCAAACAAATCTATGGATCACGAGACAATCCTAGACAGCTTACAGACATCATTCCATTCATGTGCAATCCATTTGTTGTCCATGATTAACATTGCAAAGAATAGGAGAAGTTTTGTAAATTAAGGGAAAATAAATTACGAACCATTGACGGTACAAACTGACAAAACACTGATGAAACTTGGACCGTAGTTTTTGTATCCGTAAAGAAAAAACACATACCCTTAGCATGGACTGTAATTGATCCGAGCACGCATGCATGAATCAAAGTCAACAGCTCCTGGAAGGAATAAAGTTCATTTTCTCCCAGGTGATGCACTTTCAGTACAGCAGCTGGACACCTTTTTGACAATATTAGGCCCTGTGCGCACACTTTACCCGCGTTTTTGCTGCAGAAATTTCTTGAGAAAATGGCTGTAACCTTTCTGTAGACATTTCCCAGCAAAACCTATGGGGAAAAAAAATAGCTATGCGCACACTGCGTTTTTTTCCTCAAGAACATTCTTTCTGCAGAATTTCTTGAGAAAAAGAATGCACATGTCACTTCTTTTCTCCAGGTACCTGCGTTAATGGTAAAAAAAACGCAGGGACCAACCTGCAGGAAATAACGCGTCAATAATGCATCAAAAACGCATGAAAAACGCACAAAAACGCTGTAAAAACGCAGGTGCAGTATTGGTGCATTTTTTTGAACGCAAGTGCGCTAATCTTTCAGACTCAAGAAATTTCTTGAGAAAAATCCTTTTTCTAGTGCGCACAAGGCCTTAACCTGTAGATTAAGCCTATATCGGCAAGTAATTAGCATTAGCCTACTGGTTCTCATTAAAACAAATGTAAACTGACATTGCTTTAGTAACCTACTCCAAATACCTGATTATTATAATGACTTACCTGAGCAAACCAGGTGAATGATAGCCCAGAAATAACCATCTACATCAAACTACAGAAAGAAAAGCAGATTGAAATGCTGTAGTACAGATAAATTTGTATATCTGTATAATTATTTTATATATATATATTATATATACATATATACATACATATATATATACATATATACATACACATACATATATACAGTTAGGTCCAGAAATATTTGGACAGTGACACAATTTTCGCGAGTTGGGCTCTGCATGCCACCACATTGGATATGAAATGAAACCTCTACAACAGAATTCAAGTGCAGATTGTAACGTTTAGTTTGAAGGTTTGAACAAAAATATCTGATAGAAATTGTAGGAATTGTACACATTTCTTTACAAACACTCCACATTTTAGGAGGTCAAAAGTAATTGGACAAATAAACCAAACCCCAAAAAAAAATTTTTATTTTCAATATTTTGTTGCGAATCCTTTGGAGGCAATCACTGCCTTAAGTCTGGAACCCATGGACATCACCAAACGCTGGGTTTCCTCCTTCTTAATGCTTTGCCAGGCCTTTACAGCCGCAGCCTTCAGGTCTTGCTTGTTTGTGGGTCTTTCCATCTTAAGTCTGGATTTGAGCAAGTGAAATGCATGCTCAATTGGGTTAAGATCTGGTGATTGACTTGGCCATTGTAGAATGTTCCACTTTTTTGCACTCATGAACTCCTGGGTAGCTTTGGCTGTATGCTTGGGGTCATTGTCCATCTGTACTATGAAGCGCCGTCCGATCAACTTTGCGGCATTTGGCTGAATCTGGGCTGAAAGTATATCCCGGTACACTTCAGAATTCATCCAGCTACTCTTGTCTGCTGTTATGTCATCAATAAACACAAGTGACCCTGTGCCATTGAAAGCCATGCATGCCCATGCCATCACGTTGCCTCCGCCATGTTTTACAGAGGATGTGGTGTGCCTTGGATCATGTGCCGTTCCCTTTCGTCTCCAAACTTTTTTCTTCCCATCATTCTGGTACAGGTTGATCTTGGTCTCATCTGTCCATAGAATACTTTTCCAGAACTGAGCTGGCTTCATGAGGTGTTTTTCAGCAAATTTAACTCTGGCCTGTCTATTTTTGGAATTGATGAATGGTTTGCATCTAGATGTGAACCCTTTGTATTTACTTTCATGGAGTCTTCTCTTTACTGTTGACTTAGAGACAGATACACCTACTTCACTGAGAGTGTTCTGGACTTCAGTTGATGTTGTGAATGGGTTCTTCTTCACCAAAGAAAGTATGCGGCGATAATCCACCACTGTTGTCATCCGTGGACGCCCAGGCCTTTTTGAGTTCCCAAGCTCACCAGTCAATTCCTTTTTTCTCAGAATGTACCCGACTGTTGATTTTGCTACTCCAAGCATGTCTGCTATCTCTCTGATGGATTTTTTCTTTTTTTTTCAGCCTCAGGATGTTCTGCTTCACCTCAATTGAGAGTTCCTTAGACCGCATGTTGTCTGGTCACAGCAACAGCTTCCAAATGCAAAACCACACACCTGTAATCAACCCCAGACCTTTTAACTACTTTATTGATTACAGGTTAACGAGGGAGACGCCTTCAGAGTTAATTGCAGCCCTTAGAGTCCCTTGTCCAATTACTTTTGGTCCCTTGAAAAAGAGGAGGCTATGCATTACAGAGCTATGATTCCTAAACCCTTTCTCCGATTTGGATGTGAAAACTCTCATATTGCAGCTGGGACTGTGCACTTTCAGCCCATATTATATATATAATTGTATAATTGTATTTCTGAACATGTTTTTGTAAACAGCTAAAATAACAAAACTTGTGTCACTGTCCATATATATACACACACACACACACACACACACACACACACACTATGTATTTTGTTTGGACTATAGAATCATAGTACATTAGTATGATAATGCACGGTACATTAGACATATATGGAAGGCTAGGTTCACATTTCCGTTGTTTTGCATCAGTCACATGCGTTGCTTGACGCTTGTGACTGATGCGTTGTACAACGGATGACAAGAATAGAATTCATTGTCGGACTCCGTTGTAAAAGAGAGAGTGATCAGCTGATCGTTCACAATAGCCGTCCGGCTTTTGAGAGCGAACAGATGATCTCCCGGCGGCTGTCTAATGAGAGAGATCAGCTGATCACTCACAGCAGCCGGCCGCCAGGTGATCAGCTGATCGTTCGGCCGCCGAGAATGTGTGCGGGGGGCGGAGTGCGGGGTGGGTGGAGCCGAGCGGGGCTATGGCGCTGAGGACACAGTGCCGGGGACTGCATAGCTGGGGACAGGTGAGAGTGTGTGTGTATACACATACGGAGTGCGGGAGGGGGCAGAGCCGAGCGAGGAAGTGTCGGGCTCCCTGCACACGTAGCCAGGGTAAATATTGGGTAACTAAGCAAAGCGCATTGCTTAGAAACCCGATGTGTACCCTGGTTACGTGTGCAGGGAGCCAAAGAGAGCATGCGCAGCGAAAGCCTACGGATTGCGCTGCTCAAAAAACGTTACACTCTACGTTCCTGCCGCCCGACGGTCAGTCATTCCACGACTGATCAGTCGGGCGGAGGATGCAACACAGCGTCATCAGTCACAATCCGCCGCTCATAAAAGTATATGGGAATAACGGAATCCGCCAAACGGATTCTGTTGTTTACCAGAGCCGCGCATTGTGACTAATACAAATTAACGGAAATGGGAACCTAGCCTAAGCCGTTTGTTATTTGTCTGCTGTCGCATTTCATGTTTTAACAAGTTGATTCATTGAGTTTGGCAAAGGTGCTTAATGCTAATAGGTATATTAGCATGTTACAGAGTAGGAGAAACCTGCAGCTAAACACCTGCCCAGTAACACATTGGGTAAAATTAATAAATAAATACAAAAATGCAGAAGCTGCTTTTTTTAGGAGACATATCTATGTCTACTTAGAGGCACAGTGATAGGTCCCCCAGTAAAAAGAGGTTATAGTACTGAGCGCCACAATCTAGTGCCAACTGATTTTAATGGCCTCATGTGGTCTACCATTACATTTAATAAAACATCCTTATGTGCTACCATACTTAAAAGAGAGGTTGTCCCATGAACAAAGTACATTTTACATCAATAGCTCTAATAATAATAATAATAATAATAATAATAGTTTCCACACTTTGAGGTATTAAAAAAAAATTCCTATGCTGAGAATCTTTTAAAGGTGTCCCTATACTGTGTAATGGTCGTGTCTGACCATACAGGAACATGGTTTCATTATATCACATCTCCTGGGTCGGGGATCAAGCAAAAAAATTATACAGACATAGCATGGGGTTGCAGGAGCTACTTTCTGTGGAGGTAATTTTTTTTTTTCTTAAAAACCAGGCAGGAAAAGAATCAGATGCAGCCCTGTCTGTTTCCTCCCCTGCCCAGGAGCTGTGGTATGGTGAGACCATGTTCCTGTACAGTCAGACACGGCCATTACACAGCACATAGCATGGACACATATATAAGATATCAGCACAGGAACTTTATTTTTTTTTTTTTAACACATAGTTACATAGCTTGAAAAAAGATCAAGGTCCATCTAATTCAGCCTTCCTCCAACAATTATACATTTTGTCATTAAGTCAAATAGCTACATAGGTTAAAAAAAAAAAAGAAGAAGACCTAGGTCCATGTACGTGTGGAACTTATTATTATTCCAAATTCTATTGATTAAAATGTACTTTGCCTGTGGGGAAAACCCCTTTAACAATTCATCACCATCTCAGCTTGTGCTGTAGCATTCCATGGTATGACTGAGTATCCATTCTACACATCTAAAAGGACAGTGAACAAAGGATCTGCGTAATGAAGCTTCTAAGCTATTACCTTTTGGAGATGCAAGAATATATTCAGACTCTGAAGCAGGGATCTTATATCTACTTTAAGGCCTTGTGCGCACTTGCCGTTTTTTGCCGCAGATTTCCTGCGGTTTTTGCTGCATGTTTCTCTGCATGTTATGTTCATAACATCTCTGCAGTGATTCACCAGCAAAACCTATGGGAAAAAAAAATGCTGTGCGCACTATGCGGATTTTGACAGCTGCATGTTTTGCTGCGGGATTCCCGCAGCAAAAACAATTGCATGTCACTTCTTTTACGCACGTCGCTGCGGCATTGCACTCCATTGACTGCCATGTAATCGTGAAATCCCGCAGGGTATAACACAGGCAGCAAATTCTGTGCGGTTCATTGCGTTTTCCTACGTTATTCCCTCCGGTATTTCGCGGTTTACCTGCGGTAATGTTCATCGCTGCCTGCGGTTTGCAGGGAAGTGATGTCATTATGACAGGAAGAGGAAGCGGAGCAGAGAGTAAACACACACATATCACACACTCACACAGATCTCACACATACACACACACACATATATATAGAATACACATAGAAAGCAAACTGACATATAGAAAAAAAAAAAACACGTGGGCTCCGCCGTATTTTTACTGTCCAGCCGAGGTAAGCACACAGCGGCGGCCCGGTAGTCTCAGGCTGGGGAGAGTGAGGGCCAGGGTTAATGCCCCTCCCCCTCCCGAGAATATCAGCCCGCAGCTGCCCCGGGACTGTCGCATCCATTATGCGGCAGTAACAGAGTGTCCCTGGCTCTTCCTGTTGCCGTGATGCGGTGGCAAATCAGGGTAATATAAGGAGTGAATGGCGGCGGATCGCCGCCACTAAGTCCAGGCTTGATCATGGCAGCGTCTATGTGACTGCTGACATGATCAACCCGTAAGTAAAGTGAAAAAAAAAACACAGACACCGAAAAATCCTTTATTTTAAATAAAACACAAAAAAGCCCCTGGTTCACCATTTTATTAACCCCCCCAAAACACACAGCTCCGGCGTAATCCACGTCCTCCGATGCTTGCATGCAGCCTCGCAACGAGACAGCAGAGGTAACCACAGGGCATTTCCCACGGCCGGTAATGTGAACACACTACCGCTCAGGAGAAATGCAGCGTGTGCTCACAGGGACTCTATCTATCCCCCTATTCTTCTATCTATTCTTCTGTCTATTTATCTATCTGCTATCTATCTCAGAAGGAAATTACTTTTTTTTTTGTCAATGTGCTTTATTGCATTGAATGCATTAAAGCACATGTACCAACCCGCATGTGGCAAAACCGCGGCAATACCCCGAACAATACCACGGTAAAACCGCAGCAAACCGCATGTGGTTTTCGGGTGCGGTTTGCCGCATTTTTTTACCGCGGGTGCGGTAATCTTTCAGACCCTGCAGAATTTTCTTAAGAAAATTCCGTTTTCCAGTGCGCACAGGGCCTAACCGTTCTTAAAGTATTGTCTTCAGCTTTAACAATACAAAACAACATGCACACATTAGTATATAAATCTCTTCGACCTGAAAAGGATGCTAGAATTACTTTGAAAATTCGTGTCAGAATGGCTAAATAATCCCTTAAGGCTACTTTACACACTGCGATATCGGTCCCGATATCGCTAGTGTGGGTACCCGCCCCCATCTGTTGCGCGACACGGGCAAATCGCTGCCCGTGTCGCACAACAGCCGTCACACATACTTACCTGTCCGGCGACGTCGCTGTGACGGGCGAACCGCCTCCTTTCTAAGGGGGCGGTCCGTGCGGCGTCACAGCGACATCACTGAAGCGTCACTGAACCGCTGCCCAATAGCAGCGGAGGGGGCGGAGCTGAGCGGGACGTAACATCCCGCCCACCTCCTTCCTTCCGCATAGCGGCCGGGAGGCAGGTAAGGGGAGCTTCCTCGTTCCTGCGGCGTCACACGCAGCGATGTGTGCTGCCGCAGGAACGAGGAACAACTTCGTTACTGCTGCAGTAACGATTTTTAAGAATGGACCCCCATGTCGCCGATTAGCGATTTTGCACGTTTTTGCAACGATGCAAAATCGCTTATTGGTGTCACACGCAACGGCATCGCTAATGCGGCCGGCTGTGCGTCACAAATTCCGTGACCCCAACGACTCCGCATTAGCGATGTCGCAGCGTGTAAAGCCCGCTTTAGGCTATGTGCGCACGCTGCGGATTTACCGCGGATTTGCTGCAGAAAATGTGTCTAACATTGCTGCAGTCATTCCCCAGCAAAACCTATGTGTATAAAAAAATTCTGTGCACACACTGCGTTTTTTATGCCTGCTGATTTACCCGCGATTTTCCGCTGTGGAATTAATGTACATGTCACTTCTTTTCCGCAGGTACCTGCGGTTATTGCCATAGATAATGGTAAAAATCTGTAGGGACCAACCTGCGGAAAAACCGCGGCAAAACCACATGCGGATTTCGCTGCGTTTTTTTTACCGCAGGTGCGGGATTCTTTAAGAGGGTGTGGATTTTCCTTGAGAAAAAGTCAAATTCTAGTGCGCACATGGCCTTAAAAGGTCAACGTGTTCTCTTTGATTGGCAGCACCTCAGTGTCCCTCCTCCCTGGTGCTGCTGTGATCTCACACTGCTCAGTACTAGCTGCAGATGTCAGGCAGTCTGGATGAGAGGAAAAAGTGAATACACTTGGACTCATGAGCTTTCAGGTTATAGTGGCTCACTTAATATCAGTATTATGTTCAATCTTTTTTATTAAGTATTTTCACAATTACAATAATCATCATGAGCATATATTGAAAACGTTTACAAATTTCCAACACAAAAATGAAACGAACTGTTTAGTTATGTCCTTTTGTGTCCTAAGACACAGCTCCCTCTGTCCATTCCGAACTTTACCCACATTTCCCATGACTTTTTGTAGCTGGGTTCATGCAATACTAGGGATGTAGCCTCAAACGACTACATTTGGACTTTCTGTGTCACTAGGACAGAGTATCTTGATAAATATTATATTGTTCGTCACTTCCAGAGAGATTAACGACTTCATTAAGACTATAAATAGGAATAGGTAAAGAACAGCGTGGAATATACAGATGGGAGAAAAGAGAAAGCATGGGGGGGAGGGGAACGGGGGGGTGGGAGGAGGGGAAGAGGGGGGGGAGGGGAGGGGAAAGAAGTCACCTGGGGGACCCGTGACCAATGGTCAAACTGAAGCTCCTGTTCCTCCTTCCAAACCTTTCCGCGCGGGCAAGTGTCCCTGTCACCCCACTCCAAGGTTATCTAGAAAAGCTTATGGAAATCCGTGGAGTCATGGAAACTCATCCACTCACTCCAAGTTGTATAGAACTTGTCTCCATATCCAGAGAGCTCAGCCGACATTTCCTCCATTCTGTAGATATCAATCATTTCCGAATACCATTCTGTGATTGGAGGAGTTGTGGTCATTTTCCAATATCTTGGAATTACCGAGTGGGCGGCTGTTATACAGAATCTCAGTATATCTTTCTTGTGGTACGAGATAGACTGTGGCAAGATGGACAGTAGGGCAATTTTTGGAGAGCTCACCACCTGTCTCCCAGTTATGAGTCGGTAATTGTCAAATACCTTAGTCCAAAAGGGTTTTATCAACTGGCACTCCCACCAGACATGGATCATGGTGCCCTTCTCCTTATTACACCTCCAGCACACCTGGGAGACCTGTGGGAAGATCGCGTGAAGCTTTGACGGATACTGATACCACCGCGTTAATATTTTATAATTTTTCTCCTGGGCAGCACATGCCATTGACATCTTGTGGCTGAATAAGAAACCTTTCGCCCACTCCTCCTGTGAGATGGTCTCCCCCAAATCTCGTTCCCAAGCCAGCTGGTAGTTTATCTTATCCGCTCCCCCCTGTCTGATGAGGACCCTATATATGAGGGAGATTGCATGATCCGGGGAGTCTCCCCTTCCGAACAGTTCCTCCAATGGAGTAAGAGTTCTGCGGATCAGGCCCTCTGCCTCCCGTGCATCGAGAAACGACCGCAGCTGTATGTACTCAAACCACTGTACTCCTCTCCCCATAGGCCGCAATCTGATATCCCGAAAGTCAGGCAGCTTACCATTCACAAGAATGTCTCCGACGCGGGTGTCCTCCACTGCCCTCCATCCGAGAAAAGCGCTCTTCCGATAACCAGGACGGAAAGAAGGGCAAGAGAAGAGGGGAGACAGGGGGCTTAGAGTGTTTGGTGGAGCAAATTTGCTTGATACTGTATGCCAAACTTTGAGGGTGTCCCTTGTGTATTTCGGTGCCAGGCCCATCACGGGATTGTCTGATTCTGGTATCCAGGGGAGATGGCCCAGAGGGACTGGAATATCTGTCTGTT
Source organism: Anomaloglossus baeobatrachus (assembly GCF_048569485.1). Taxonomy (NCBI): domain Eukaryota; kingdom Metazoa; phylum Chordata; class Amphibia; order Anura; family Aromobatidae; genus Anomaloglossus; species Anomaloglossus baeobatrachus. Next base: position 163,540,293 of record NC_134358.1, on the reverse strand, counting down.
CTATCTGTACCCATTGTTTATTTTTATTCTGGTAAGTCCAATCCAGCATTCGAACCAGAGCCGAGGCCTGGAAGTATGTTTTAAAGTCAGGGAGTCCAGCTCCCCCCTCTTCCTTTAGGCGAGTCAAGGAGCGTAACCCAATCCGGGGCCTCCTCCCCCCCCACACAAAGCGCACCAAAGCTGAACGTAGACTCTGAAAAAACCCACTTGGGGGTATTATAGGGACAGTTTGGTAAATGTATAGAAAACGGGGTAAAATATCCATCTTAACTACGTTCATCCTACCGAACCACGATAGTCTCAATCCATTGTAGGATTTGAGATTTTTAATTGTTCGGTTTAGCAGGGTTAGATAGTTAAGCGTGTATAACTTAGATAAATCTGCCGGAATGTACACCCCCAAATACTTCACTGCCTCAGTTTTCCACTTGAACGGGAAATTGGAGGCGATCCGACTCACCTCTGGTTGGGGCAACGAAATATTCAAGGCCTCCGACTTAGAGAAATTGACCCTAAAATTACTTAAGTGGCCAAATCGTTCAAGTTCCTTCATCAAGGATGGTAGGGAAGTGTGGGGTTGGCTGACATATAATAATAAATCGTCTGCGTATAATGCCGCTTTATGATGAACTGAACCACATCTAATCCCCTGGATGTCCTCGTTTTTCCTAATGGCATTCGCTAAATGTTCCATAACAATTACATATAGCAGAGGCGACAAAGGGCACCCCTGTCTGGTCCCGTTCTGTATGGCAAAGGAGGAGGACAACATACCATTGATCCGGACCCGGTCAGTCGGACCAGAGTATAGCGCAAAGATTTTTTGTAGGAACTTGGGACCCAATCCCAATTGATCTAGGGCTGCTCTCATAAATCCCCAGTGGACCCGGTCAAAGGCCTTTTCTGCATCAATGGACAATAAGCCCATGGGGATTGATTCAAGCTTGGCCTTCGCTACCAGAAGTCCAGTCTTGATGGTGTTATCCCTGGCTTCACGGCCTTTGACAAAGCCCACCTGATCTGTATGTATACTCAGAGGCAGCAAAGGCGCCAATCTGTCCGCCAATATCTTAGAAAAGAGTTTGATGTCAATGTTCAACAGGGATATGGGTCGATAATTTGCAGCATGTGCTAGGTCCTTCCCGGGCTTGGGAATTACACTAATGTGTGCCTCGAGGGTCTGAGGAACAAATCCAACCTCTCCATCCAAGGAGTTAAATGTTCTAGCCATAATTGGGGCCAACTGCGCTCCGAACAGCTTATAGAAAGCGGGAGTGAATCCATCCGGTCCCGGGCACTTACCAGAGGGAGTGTGTTGAATAGCGGCACTGATCTCTGTTTCTGAAATGTCCTCCTCCAAAGCCCCAGAAAGCAAGACATCCAGAGGGGGGAGGGCAGTATCCCCTACATATTTTCTTATTTTTTCCCCTAGCTCCGTAGGGGCGAGGTCCGCGAACTGACCCTTAATGTTATATAATTTATCATAATATGATTTGAAAACTTCAAGGATCTCCCCTGGATCGTGTGTGTTCCTATCTTTCTGAGTCTTAATAAATGGAATATATGAAACGGCAGCCCTTGGATGCAGCATGCGTGCCAGAGGACGTCCGCATTTGTCTGCCGCTTCATAAAAGAATCGCTTCATACGTTCTTTCTGATACAAATACCTCCGGTCCAGGAGGTCCCTAAGTGCGGCTCGCTTTTGAATGAGGTCAGCCATATCCGTTGGGGCAAGCGTCAGCTTATGCCGAAGCTCCAATCGGTGAATCTGCTGCAATAATCCGTTCATCTCCTCTGTCCTTTCTTTTTTAAGTCTGGAGCCGTGCTTAATCAGCACCCCCCTCAAGACGCATTTCAATGTTTCCCACTGGACCGGAGGTGATGTTGAATCTCCTTTATGTACCTGGATGAAGGACTCTATTGTGTCCTGCAATTCTTTCTGGCATATGTTATCTTTGAGAAGATTGCTATTTAGCCTCCATGTCCATGGGCGCTGAGTGACGGGGGGGATCTGTAGGGACAAGTAAATTGGTGCATGGTCGGACCAGAATATATCACCAATTTTAGCTATCGGTTGCCAAGAAAGGGCTCGTTGTCCCACCAAAAAGAAGTCAATTCTAGTGTATGTGTTATGTGGAGGGGAGAAGTAAGTATAGTCCTTACCCTGTGGATTCAGAATACGCCAAATGTCTATCAGTTGGAGGGCATGGAGGTCCCGCCTCAAAGAACCCATCTCGCGATGCCGACCTGGGCCCCTTCCAGAGGAGGAGTCTACTGCTGGATTTAGGGTAAAATTAAAGTCCCCGCCAATAAGCAGCGTCCCCTCTGCGAACTCCGCCAGTGTCTTCAGGAGAGATCTGCACATAGAAACCTGGTTATTGTTTGGAAGATACCAATTTGCAATGCTAAACACCATATTGAATACCCTCAATTTGAGGAACACGTATCTACCTTGGCTGTCTATGCGTGTATCAATGATCGAATGCGCAAGCTGTTTATGTATTGCTATAGAGACTCCCTTAGACTTAGCCTCTGGGTTAGTGCTGTGGTACCATACTGGGTAGAATCTATCTTTAAATGCTGGTATATTGCCGGTTTTAAAATGCGTCTCCTGTAACAGGAGAATTTGTGTCCTCTGTTTGTGCATGGAGTAAAGGACCTGCGATCGCTTCTGTGGGATATTGAATCCCCTTACATTGAGTGAACATAATCGAAGAGCCTCCATCTCCCTGTCTACAGGTCCCCCAGTGAACCGGAAGTTATTACTATCAGAAAGGGGCGAGGGAGAGGGGGGTGGGAGGTGATGTGCACAAGGAGAAAGGGAGGTGGAGGTAGTACAACCTCTGGGAGAGTTAGCGATAGAACTGGTTATAAATGGGAGCAAAGAAGGGACGAAAAAGGGAAAAAGAAAGGAGGGAGAAGAAAGGGAGAAAAAAGGAATATAAAGAAGGAAATAAGAGAGAAAAGAAAAAGAAACGGGAAGAAAGAGATTAAGAAAAAGAAGATAGGCCCTCGACAATAGTATCAGGCCGTGATCTTGGGGTCAGTATAACCTACACCTGCCCGCAGCGTGTAGAACCCCGGTGGGGAGTAAACTTTCAATAGAGGCCCGTCTCCCCCGAACCGGCCCCAGACCCCTTGAACTGAAGCATTTTAAACTAGAACAATATTCGAAGACAACACACCTTCACCCCACTTATCATTGAAATTCAATTAGCTGTTAGCATTTAACTAAAAAGACATCAAAATAACTAGCTATTATGTTCCCGAGACTGATGCCTCAGTTCCAGTTCAGAACTTAGCCAATATAAACTCTGGATCAACTCCAAACCGGCCTGCAAGATCTGGATTCAGCAACATGTCCAATACTGGAAAGGGTGGGATGATCTCACTCCCCCTCACGGTCAGCTGATGTCATTTCCACCCCTTTCTTTCGCTGTGATCCCCGATTTTTCCTGCGAGTAATTTCTCGTCGTGGTAGAGGGTTGGTGATAGACTCTCCGGGGAGGCTGTGTACTCGTGGCCACTCCTTGTCTGAGATATGAACGACCGGTAATCCCAAGGCTGCACAAAAGGATGGAATATCCATTAGAGAATGGAGCACATGAAAACCTCCAGCATGTCGGACCTGTAATTTAAAGGGGAAACCCCAAGAATACAGAATATTTCTCTGTCGTAGATTGTCCAGTAGAGGTCTCAGGGCCCTGCGCTTCTGTAGAGTGTGCCTAGACAAATCCGGGAGTAGTTGGATCGGTGTATTCTTAAACATGACAGAGTCCCTTTGTCTAGCTTTGGCCAATATTTCTTCTTTTTTTTTATACTTGTGAACTCTACAGATTACATCCCGAGGATTAGCATTGTCCATTGGTTTGGGGCCTAGGGATCTATGTGCTCTGTCCAGTTCCAAGTGGGAGTCCCTTGGTAAATCCAAAATGGAGTTGAACAGACGTCCCAATGATGCATCCAATTCCTGGGGGGCTACGGACTCGGGGATACCCCGTATCCTGATGTTATTACGTCTGCCCCTGTTCTCTAAATCGTCTAACAGGTTCGTCAAGTTCTCTATTTGGATAGCTTGTGCCGCTAGGGTCTGTGCCTGTTGGGAAAGCTGTGCAGACATAGAGGCTGAGCACATCTCGGAAGTTGTCATGCGTACATTTAACTGCTGCATTTCTCCTCTCATGGACTTAGACTCTGCTTTGTAGGAAGCCTCCATTCTGGCGATGTAATCCTCCATCTCTTCTCTAGTTGGGATAGCTCGGATACGGGCCTTAAGATCATCCCAGACACATATGTCTGAACCCCTCTCTCCAAGGTCTCCATCTCCTGGACTGTGTGGAGGAGACCTAAAGGCCACTGGTATCTGTCCTCTTTCAGGGGATGAGGGGGTTATGCTTATACAGGACTCCCCCAGCGTGCCCAAGGCGTTTACCGGAGGTCCCCTTTCCATCTGTTGAGGCTGGGCACTATAGGGAGCTGGGGTTAAAGGGGCCTCCAATGTACTGTGTACAGTAGTAACAACAGGTGGATCGTCACCAAGGCTCCCACTCCTTAGCTGCTCTGTGCTGAGCGATGCCTCCCTGCAGTTCTCTAGTGCCTCCTGTACTGAGGGTACCCCATGGGGGATGTTATTATAGTCCTGCTGCTGATTCCCCTTGTAAATCTGTTGGGCTGGCCGCATCATCGTCATGGGCTTCCCCAGAGCCTTACCCCCATCCTGGCCTTCGGCATCCTGCTCTGCACGCTGCTCTGTTTCCTCCCGGTCCCTCGGGTGGTGAGTCTCTGACGCTGCAGCTGCCGCCATTATGTGAGTGGAGGGGATTCCCCTGTGCTGCGCCTCCTCGCCGCGTTCGGGCCCATTACCGCCGCTGCCCTGCTTTCCCGTCACTTCTGCTGTCTGGAGGGTCCTAGGCAGCTGAGGCTGTAGGATAGTGCCGCTTTCTTCCATGCTGCCGGATGGCGTGGATGTCTCTCGGAGTGCTGCGGCCGCCATTTTAGGTGAGGAAGGCACTCGGCCTGGTCCGGCGGAGCTCCTCAAATATCTTGTTATGCGTGCAGGAGCCGGTGTCCGGTGTTCTATTTTGGACCTGCCGCTAATGCTCCTTCTCTTAGCCGGCATTGGCTGATGTAGAGCCGGGTATGTGTCTCATAAACGGGGTCCAGGGCCTGTCCGAGCACGGGAGCAAGGGATATCAGCGTCCTCACTCCTCCATTGCCAGGCCACGCCCCTCTTAATATCAGTATTATAAAGCCATTCTCACATTGATTTTCAAGGCATGTACATCAGTCTCATCAGGTCTTAGGGTCCAGTTACACATAGCGACGTGCCAGCGATCCCACAAGCGATCCAACCTGGCAGGGATCGCTGGTACATCGCTACATGGTCTCTGTTGAGCTATCAGACAGATCTCCACATCGACCAGCCACCAGCGACCTGTGTAACGATGACTCCCAGCAGACTGAGAACCAGCGCTCGTTGGTCTCCTGCCGTCAAAACACGCCGATGCGTGCTGCACAGTGGGAGACCAACGAGCAAAAAATTGTCCTGATCGTGTCACGATCAGCGACCTCGCAGCAGGGGGCCCGCTTGCTGCTGCTCGTCACACACAGCGATATCGCTTGCGAGGTCGATGATATGTCACAAAACCTGTGACATTTCAGCGATCTCGCTAGCGATCTCACTATGTGTGACGGGGGCTCTAGAGTGCTATTTAATAAAGCATACAATCTGTATTGTCAAATCTGTTGACTGATCAGTTTAAAAGGGAACCTGTAACCTGCAGAATCCTCCAGGCAGTGTTCGCCCCCCCCACTGACAGCTGGTTCTAATGATGAGCTGTCAGTCAATGCGCTGTCACAGCTGCTGCTCTAGATTTACAGAGCTTAACCCCGAATACTGCCAGGGGGATTAAAGTTAACTTCCTCCCAGCAGCGGGGTTTAACGTGCAGGGGCTGGGCAGGATTCAAATAATATTAACCTGCAGACTCATCCCATATCTGCAGGTGAACAGCTTTTTTTTTTCCTACAGGTGAGAGGTTCACCTTAAGTAGAGAAAACAGACTGGAATATACAGATCAGCGCACATTTGAAGATTTCACAACTTAAGGCAATTTATTTCCTGTATTAAAACAGCCCAGAACGTAACCCTTCGTATCTGACATGTTGCTTTAACCAGATTCACGTAGTTATTCATCACCCGCTATTACTACTCCCCATGAGGTTTATGGAAATTAAAAATAAGAAATCAGTATTCAGGTAAACTTTTAGACACTGCAGTGTTAAATTGTTGTTTAATTACTGGAAATCCATGTGGTGCTCTCTGCATTGATATAAAGCACAAAATAAACACGGTAATTTAGCAAAAGCCAATTTGCACAGTTTCATATGAAGAATTCCCTGCAGTACAACATGCAGCTTGGCACTTGCCACTTCATAAGGCTTGCCAGGCAAGAATTCTGCCTCGATTTCTGGTTTTGATGAACACATGTGAAACAAAATGTTTCATTTCCGTGGAGAAAAAAATATATTGTATGCATGTGTATTCATTACTAAAACAAACGCTTTAAAAAGATGGTATATAACATTGAGCGAAGGTTGCAAGGCTATGTGGACACTAGTGCATTACGGGTACTTCTTACAACCAGATTTTAGCCTGGAGCTTTGTTTTATTAGTAAATCACTATTGATTACACCGTATATAAACACACACACACCCATTTCTAATGTTGGAAACAAAAACAATGAAATGACATATGCAATGGTGCTTGCCCCTAAATTAGCTCAGGGTCCAGTAACAGACCAGCAATTGTTATATTCCAGTATAATCTAGGCCGTCCAGGAAAAGTGAGACCAGGACGAGGCGTATAAAGAGATGGGTGACACTATAGGAAGGTGTTCACACGTGGGGGTCGACTGCGGTTGGTTGTGATCCATAATTCATTTCTCCTTCCCTCAAGGAAACATTTAGGTATTTATGTTATTTTTCCATTTTATTTTAGAACCGTTTTGCCTATTTGTGTGTCACTTTATTTTTTATTTTTTATAACTCATTGCAAGCATTGTAATTTTTATATTAAAGTAGACTTCAAAATTGGGAATTGATTTAAAGTTATTTCGGGCAAAGGTCAATGTGAAGGGGGGGGGGGAGCTGTGACAATCACCTACTAAAAATGGTGTGTCCAGGGGCTTAACTATAGTGGTTGCATTTGCGCCTGACTCATGGAGTCTAGCAAAGCCCAAAAGGTCCATTTGGACTATATGAGAGGACCAATAATCTTAAGTACCCCATGATAATTAGAGGCCCAGTTGGAGATTTTTCATTGGTGCCTACCAGCTTGAAATCACATCCCTGGATGCATCCTACATTATCTATATTGATAGTTACATTTCATTGTACCCCTTGTCTGTGGTGATAATTAGACTGCTGTGTAGTAATCTGTATAGAGTGGAATTATGAAAATGGCAAGAATATTTTTATTTGTAGGTAGTATAGAGAACTGGGAAGTACACTGTAAGTGAAAAATTAGAACACCAGTAAAATAACATTAGTTTAAGCCTGGTTCAAATGACCATCTGTCCATGCTTTGAAGCTTGGCTCAGTAGGCCGATGTGTCACAATTGACACCTCTCATTTTTCCAGGACACCGCCTATGGTTCCTGCAATATTAGTAAGCAGAAGTTATATTTTTTGTGTATAGAGTCAAATGGATGCAAGCAATATAATGAATCAAGGGATGTAACTTGAAGCTTGTAGGCATTACTGAAATATCTCCAACTGGGTCTCTAATGATCATGGGTCTTTAAGATTATTGGTCTTCTCATAGTCTAAAAGAGACCTTTTAGGCTTTGCTAGAATCCGTGGGTCAGGTGTGAATGCAACCACTACAGTTCATCCCTGGGATGCACCATTTATATAGGTGATTGTCACAGCTCACCTTTTCACAATGACAATTTGCCCAAAATACTACCACAGTGGCTTGCATTGGTTTAAGTGCTGAACATTTGCCATCAGATTTACATATGTACAACTCACGGACATTAAATAGTTTTGTTCAAACCTTCCTTTTGTCCGTTCCTTCCTAGCGACACAGCAGTGTTATGCACTCTATACAACTCCATGGGAGATATAGAAGCAGCTGAGTGGAGCTTTAAGGCTAAAGTAGGTATTCAGTGTTACATTAACTTGTATACATGGAGCTAAGATGTAAGGAATGATAAGCAGACCACCATATAATTTAGAATAGTAACTGAGAAGGAAAGTGCATTAGAGTTATTGAAGGTATACGGCTCACTTACACAAGAACAGATATCGTCTGCTCCATGTACACCATTATCTGTCTTGACGATATTAGAGGCAACATAAACAGTGGCTGCAGTCATTACTAAATTACAGCTTCTTCTCTGGAGAGAATAAAATACAGATGGCCGTGTCTCTGAAATTGAGATTTGTATGTTCCATCACCCTAAGGAAAGTGGAACCAGTCTTTGCACTCTGGGTCCTTTAACGCTCTCTGTGTAGCGCTAGAACAAAAATAAGATCTCCATTTCAGTGACCTCTGGTGAAGAGTAATCTGAGGTGCATTAAAACGGCCATCTGCCAACAGTATCACTGCAATCAGAGGAAGGGTTTTATATTAAAAAAAATAAGACTCACGATAAGGCAATCAACATAGTGGGCATAGTCCTAAGCAAATTCAGTGGCAGTGAGGCCTTGCTCACGCTACCGTATAGCGCAGACATGTTATATTTTATTGGATAGCAATTGGATTAATGTTATACTATGGGGCAGTGCCAAGCAGAGCTTTTTTTTCCCTTAGGCCGGCTTCTTACTTGCGATTTTCTCGCAGTAGTGCAATGCGAGAAATTCTCACATTGCACTCGGACACATGTTAATCAATGAGGCAGCACCCATCTGCTATTTTTTTCTCAGTCCAAATCGGACTGAGAAAAAAAATCGCAGCATGCTGCGTTTTGGAGAGTTGCGCGAGTCTCTCCAATGCAACTCTATGGGAGCGGGTAAATAAACGGATGTCACACAGACCGGCATTCACACCATCCTAGTGACGGTCGTTTTTCTAAATACATTTATCGCAGGTTTCACAAAACACTGAAAAAAATGAGTGAGGTCTCACAATGTCTGTCAATCTCTGTCAGTCGGTCTCTCCCTCTGGTCTCTATTCTCTCTCTGTCGGTCGGTCGGTCGGTCGGTCTCTCTCTCTCTGTCCATGTCGGTCTATTCCTCTCCCCCCTCTCTCATACTCACCGATCCCCGATCACCAGCGCGGCGCTGCACGGCGTTCACACTGCTCCGGCGGCTTCTCCCCTTTTGAAAAATCCAGCTGCTCATTATTCAATCTCGTATTCCCTGCATTACCCACCTATGATTGGTTGCAGTCAGACACACCCCCACGATGAGTGACAGCTGTCTCACTTCAACCAATCACAGCTGCTGGTGGGCGGGTCTATATCATGCAGTAAAATAAATAAATAATAAAAAAAAAAAAACGGCGTGCGGTTCCTCCCAATTTTAATACCAGCCAGGGTAAAGCCACACAGCTGAAGGCTAGTATTGTCAGGATGGAGAGCCCCACGCTATGGGCAGCCAACCACCCTAACAATATCAGTCAGCAGCCGCCCGGAATAGCCGCATCCGTTAGATGCGACAGTCCCGGGACTGTATCCGGCCATCCCGAATTGCCCTGGTGGCAATCGAGGTAATAAGGAGTTAATGTCAGCAGCCCATAGCTGCCACTAAGTCCTAGATTAATCATGGCAGGCGTCTCCCCGAGATACCTTCCATGATAACCTGTAAGGTTAAGAAAATGAAGACATACACCAAAAAATCCTTTATTTGAAATTAATAAAAAACCCAACCCTCTTTCACCACTTTATTCAAGTCCCCAAATACCCTTCCATGTCCAACGTAATCCACAGAGGTCCCTCGACGCGGTCAGCTCTGCTACCTCGGAAGCTGACAGAGCAGTCACAGAGCACGACCGCTCTCTGTGAGCTCCCCGCAGCGACTGAAGTGAGTCGCGTTATCAGCGATGACGTCACTCAGGTTACCCGCGGCCACAAATATCAGCGGGAGAACTTCTGCTGTGGCCGCGGGTAACCTCTGAGATGGCACCACTGATTGCGCGGCTCACTGCGGTCACTCAGGGGATTTGCGGTCACCGGCGAGACCTTCACCGGTGACCGAAAATCAGGGGCCATGCCACACAGACAGAGCCGCAGGATAACAATGAAGTCGGGTGAAGTTCATCCGACTTCATTCTGATCGTGCGGCTGTCTGTGTCTGCTGTCAGCGGCCATTCAGCTCTGCTACATGGTTCGGTCTGTGTCTGCTGTCAGCGGCCATGTAGCAGAGCTGAATGGCAGATGACATAGTAAAAACGGATCCCATACGCATCAAACACGCATTGCACACGAGAAAAATCCCAGGATCGCATTGCAGTTGCATTGCACACTGATCATAAAGTGAACTGAAATCGTCCGACTTTTTATCATGCAACTCGGACCGATTTTACACGCATAAGTGTGTTTCCAGCGTTATGTAGAGTTGGCATATAAAAAAACAAAACAAAAAAAAAACAATCAGCACAGCATGTAGCAGTACAAGTCAGATGGCATGCATACATTTCAGTCTATAGGTGTGTGGAAATCGGGCTGCACTCTGATGACATCAGATTTCACTCAGAATGGAGGAGAGAGAAATGCTGTCCATCTCCTCAACTGGGCTGAGATTCTTTTATGTGAGAGAATCAGATCACACTAAGCTTACACTCAGATCAAACCTCAGATCAGAGTAAGACCAGGGTGTCATTAACACTCTGATTCTCTTGCAAAGCAAAATATACGCTTGCGTGACCCCCAGCCTGAGTTATTCTCAGTTTCATGATTTAAAAGGCCCACTACAGCATTATTCTTTTGTTGGTTTATATTTTACCGCTGGTGTGGTGGTTTAAAGGGGTTGTCCTGTCTAAAATGATAAGTCAGCAGCCACTCGATGTGACTGCAGACTTATAAATCCTCCCAGCACGCACACACTGTGTGCTGCAAGGAATCACTGGTTTCTGAGCTAGCAACAGTGGTCACATGACCACAATCATGCGATATGCATGTTCCTGGCTAGAAACTGACTCATGGTTGCAGACTCTTTCAATACGTCCCATCCTGGTATACATGTTCCTCATCCTGGATTATATGACCATCACCCCAAAAAAAAACCAACACGATTATACTCATCATCCCTCTGCTCCCCGATGTGCATTGTCTTCTTCTGATGCCTGCAAGTGACTTCAGCATGTAAGTGGCACAGTACAGGACGTCAATGATGTGCACCCCCAGTTACAAGAGGTAGTCAGCTGCCAGAGAATTCACTGATCCCCATGCCCAAGATCATGGGAGAGGGGAAGCAGTGAATATTCATTCTCTTTAATAACAGACACATGTGACTGCACATCCACTGCAGGAAGCCGGCAGGTGGGTGATCACATATGCCTGCCCACTATTAAAGAGATTGAATAGTCACTGCCCCCATGCCCATAATCCCGCCCACCTCTCAGCACTGGCTTCAGTGTCGAGAGGTAAACATGAATATGGGCGTGGGGGGCAGTGAATATTTATTTACTTTATTAGTGGGCACGTGTTTTCCCCAGCACTGGCTTCTGCCTCCTGCAATACTGCTCCTCTGTTGCCACCACAGCCATAGCTAGGTGCATCTGGACTATAAGACGCATCTCAAACCCTCCTCCCAAATTTGGAGAGAGAGAGAGCACTCGAGATGCTGGGCTGTGACGAGCAGTGAAACACCGCCCACAGCCCAGTCACTCAGGGAGACTGGAGCCGGCCTCGGTGATGTCGGGTCAACTGGAAGTTGACATGACATCACTGGATCACAAAGGTCACTTCATGGGGATGAGAGGACCGCAAAAGCACCGCTCAGAGGTAGAATTGGCTGAACAAGGTATTTAGAAAAAGCCTTCCCCACCAGCTTAACAGGGATATGGCCACTATTGCAAAGTACTGAACCAGCCCTTTAATTTACTCCCAGCAGGCAGGCTTTCAGTCCAGCAGCCAGACTATTTAAAAACACTATTACCCTTCAGATTAACCACATATCTGCAAGTTAATAGTGTTTGAAAACATGACTGGTTTCTGTTAATTACTTGCAGCAAAAAGAGAACAGATGTTAAAAAGTGTCCAGAAAAGAGGGTACAACTTAATGGATGGTAGAAATAATTGAAAGGTCTATAAAGAGACCAGAGAGAGGCCGGGTGCATAGCCCAATATCTATAACACTATTGCACAATAGGTGCTACATAATGCAGTGAACCAAAGGGCAATTGAATAAGTGAAAGACCCTGCATAAATATGTGCACATTATATACCATACAGAAAAAAGTTTATTAAGTACATAAAGATTACATTAAAACCACAAGAAGGTCGTCAGATAAAGGGACAGCTGTAGGACTGTGATAAGTCCGCTGGAGTAGAGACAACAACTACAGTTGGGTCCAGAAATATTTGGACAGTGACACAATTTTCGCGGGTTGGGCTCTGCATGCCACCACATTTGATTTGAAATGAAACCTCTACAACAGAATTCAAGTGCAGATTGTAACGTTTAATTTGAAGGTTTGAACAAAAATATCTGATAGAAATTGTAGGAATTGTACACATTTCTTTACAAACACTCCACATTTTAGCAGGTCAAAAGTAATTGGACAAATAAACCAAACCCAAACAAAATATTTTTAAATTTCAATATTTTGTTGCGAATCCTTTGGAGGCAATCACTGCCTTAAGTCTGGAACCCATGGACATCACCAAACGCTGGGTTTCCTCCTTCTTAATGCTTTGCCAGGCCTTTACAGCCGCAGCCTTCAGGTCTTGCTTGTTTGTGGGTCTTTCCGTCTTAAGTCTGGATTTGAGCAAGTGAAATGCATGCTCAATTGGGTTAAGATCTGGTGATTGACTTGGCCATTGCAGAATGTTCCACTTTTTTGCACTCATGAACTCCTGGGTAGCTTTGGCTGTATGCTTGGGGTCATTGTCCATCTGTACTATGAAGCGCCGTCCGATCAACTTTGCGGCATTTGGCTGAATCTGGGCTGAAAGTATATCCCGGTACACTTCAGAATTCATCCGGCTACTCTTGTCTGCTGTTATGTCATCAATAAACACAAGTGACCCAGTGCCATTGAAAGCCATGCATGCCCATGCCATCACGTTGCCTCCACCATGTTTTACAGAGGATGTGGTGTGCCTTGGATCATGTGCCGTTCCCTTTCGTCTCCAAACTTTTTTCTTCCCATCATTCTGGTACAGGTTGATCTTTGTCTTATCTGTCCATAGAATACTTTTCCAGAACTGAGCTGGCTTCATGGTGTTTTTCAGCAAATTTAACTCTGGCCTGTCTATTTTTGGAATTGATGAATGGTTTGCATCTAGATGTGAACCCCTTTGTATTTACTTTCATGGAGTCTTCTCTTTACTGTTGACTTAGAGACAGATACACCTACTTCACTGAAAGTGTTCTGGACTTCAGTTGATGTTGTGAACGGGTTCTTCTTCACCAAAGAAAGTATGCAGCGATCATCCACCACTGTTGTCATCCGTGGACGCCCAGGCCTTTTTGAGTTCCCAAGCTCACCAGTCAATTCCTTTTTTCTCAGAATGTACCCGACTGTTGATTTTGCTACTCCAAGCATGTCTGCTATCTCTCTGATGGATTTTTTCTTTTTTTTCAGCCTCAGGATGTTCTGCTTCACCTCAATTGAGAGTTCCTTAGACCGCATGTTGTCTGGTTACAGCAACAGCTTCCAAATGCAAAACCACACACCTGTAATCAACCCCAGACCTTTTAACTACTTCATTGATTACAGGTTAACGAGGGAGACGCCTTCAGAGTTAATTGCAGCCCTTAGAGTCCCTTGTCCAATTACTTTTGGTCCCTTGAAAAAGAGGAGGCTATGCATTATAGAGCTATGATTCCTAAACCCTTTCTCCGATTTGGATGTGAAAACTCTCATATTGCAGCTGGGAGTGTGCCCTTTCAGCCCATATTATATATATATAATTGTATTTCTGAACATGTTTTTGTAAGCAGCTAAAATAACAAAACTTGTGTCACTGTCCAAATATTTCTGGACCTAACTGTATATAATAAATAATGTAATATACCGGAGTTCAGATCTTTGAACAAGGTCTTAAGGGTGCTTTACACGCTGCGACATCGCTAGCCGATGCTAGCGATGGCGAGCGTGATAGCACCCGCCCCTATCGTTATGCCGATATTTTGTGATCGCTGCCGCAGCAAACATTCTCGCTACGGCAGCGTCACACGCACTTACCTGGACGACGTCGTCGCTTCGTCGCTATGACAGCCGAACAATCCCTCCCTCAAGGGGGAGGGACGTTCGGCAACAAAGCGACGTCACTAAATGGCCGGCCAATCAAAGCGGAGGGGCGGAGATGAGCGGGACGAACATCCCGCCCACCTCCTTCCTTCCTCATTGCTGGCGTGTGGCAGGTAAGGAGAGGTTCCTCGTTCCTGCGGCGTCACATGTAGCGATGTGTGCTGCCGCAGGAACGAGGAACAACTTCGCCCACGCGACAGCAGTGATATTTGAGAATGGACCCCCATGTCAACGAGGAGCGATTTTGGACGTTTTTGCAACGATCCAAAATCGCTCCTAGGAGTCACACACAACGAAATCACTACAGCGGCCGGATGTGCGTCACAAAATCCGTGATCCCGAGATCGCCGTAGCGATCTCGTAGCGTGTAAAGCCCGCTTTAGGCCACAATAATAAAAGTGCCGGACACAAGATAAATCTGCACAGTAATGGGCTATGTGCACACAGTGCATTTTTCACAGCGTTTTTCGGGTGCGTTTTTGGCCTCAAAACCGCATGACTTTGCTTCCCCAGCAAAGTCTATGAGTTTTCATTTTTGCTGTTCGCACACAACTTTTTTTTTTTAAGGTGCGTTTGAGCTTTAAAAAAAAAAAAAAAAAAAATGGACATGTCAATTCTTTCTTGCGTTTTTTTTTCTGCGTTTTCCCCTCATGCAATGCATTGGAAAAACGCAGGAAAACGCAGAGATCAAAAACGCAGCAAAACGCAGCCAAAAACGCATCAAATCACGGTACAAAAATGCATGCGTTTTTTTTTGCCGCGGGTGCGTTTTTGTGCGTTTTTAGCGGCCAAAAACGCACAAAAATGCAGCGTCAAAAAAACGCAGCGTGTGCACATAGCCATAAAGCGAGTTTAGACCGACCAGAGTAGAAAGGATAGATATCTGCACACAATAAATGCTGAAAAAGCCAAGTACCTAAAACAAGATAAGCCCAAATAATTAGAAAAGCGATACATAGATCAAACAGATAAAAAAAAAAATCTATATAATGTCCCCCCTAAAATGGTATGTAGTGGCTACAGAGGTAAAGGATAAATTAACCCTTAAGACAGACCATGAGAGAGCGCAGCCAGCATAATAGATGTCTAAAGACGGCATGAGCTCATTATAATGTGGTCTCAGTATCCTGTACATACAGAATCAATCAGGTGTTCCAATATAACCTATTTTAAATCTGTACTGACTTGAAGCTAAGGGTGACCCCTTATTTTCTGTTGCCACTGAATCCATCCTCAAGTAGCTGTAATGCGGTCATGTACTCAGATGCACCTAATGACCCTGTCTAATAACATTTATGACAGCAAAGGGGAAGGGGTTTGAAGCACAGTACTGTATGGCTATTACTATGCTGAAATTCCACTGATACCAGCTGCCTGTACACCTAATGCCCCCATTTAATTAAAGAAAAGCAGATGCACCTATGACCCTGGCTAATAAAACATCCCTCAAACTCAAACATCCAAATTGCCATAACAGCCGATTTGTACTACAGCTCAGCAATACTATGCTCAACTGATATGCTCTGATGTTCGTTATTAACAAGCAATGAAATGCGGAGTTAGTAAATGAATATTGATCAAATAATGGGTCAGTCACTACATTCTAAATTATTAATGACCACCTCATATAAATAAAACTTGCCCATGTTGAGATCTACTTGGCTGTATCGCAAGCACATAAAAAGGAAAGACTGCTTCAGAAGCAGTGGAGCAGCACCCATTGAAGGACGTGCTCCAATATATACACACACACACACACACACACACACACACACACACACAAATGTAACAGTGTGAAGGCTCAAGCATTAAAAAAGTGTTCTTTTTCCAAGAATGGGTTCTTGGTCTTTGAATGAATACCTGAGTAAGGTTATGTTCCTCTACAAAGCTAGAAAATACAGCAGTATATACGGTAGCAAAGTTAAAGAAAAAAAAAAACATGTTAAATGTAAACATTTGTTAAATGTAATATTTTCTTTTATAATGCAATCCAATGAATGACCACATAGAATGTGGGAAAGTCTTACGAAGTTGTTGCTCTTAAACCAAGTTACTCTTATATCAAAGCGAATTTTCCCATAGGAAATAATTGAAATGCAGGCAATTCATTCCACAACCCAAAAATATTTACTGCATTTATACAAACTTATTACAGTAATACAAAATAATGTACTGTATTCATATAAAATTACAGTGCACCAATACAAAATACTGTACAGTAAAAGCATATAAAGCAAGTTAAACTGTACGTTTGCTTACATTAGACTTGTTGGTGTGCGAGAGGTACAGTACAAGCAATGTGCTGTACTGGAATACTGTATCCACAAATGCAAATTGATAGATTTGCTATATAGTATATACTGTACAATGGTATACGGTATACAAAAATTCACCTCCAGATTGGGTCAGAACGCAGTGCAAGGATGGAACCGGAAGTGTGCACGGTGAGCTTTTGCTCTTATTGCAAAGCATTGCTCTTAAACCAAGTTACAAATTTTTAGAAAGCTTTGCCTGTCTTGCAAAACGCTCTCATACAAAGTTAATCTTAAACCAAGGTTACACTGTGTGTATGTATAATTTTTAAATGATACAATATATAAAGCTGAATGTGTGTATGTGTGTGTGTGTGTGTGTGTGTGTGTGTGTGTGTCCAGGATTGGCATCTGCACCGTCGCAGCTACAGCCACAAAAGTTTGCACACTCACACGTCTGGACCCCGAGAGTGTCATAGGCTATGTTGTGAGGTGAAATTTTAACCCCACGCGTTCCAAGTTACCAATCAATTTTGCCCCTATCTACATAATGGTGAAAAAGTGAATTGAAAAGTGTATCCGCACCGTCGCATTTACAATCACAACATTTTGGACAGACACCTCATGTGACCCAGGGAACGTTGTAGACTATGTTTTGACAGGAAAATTTAACACCGCTCTTTACAGTTACACTCCAAAAAACATGCCTCCATTAAAGTAAATGGAGCCTAGAACTACAGGTTATTAGTAGGAGCTGTGATTGGTTGCTATAGGAACAAAAGATATCTATATATATAATTGCCTTATTCTGTCTGTCTGTCTGTCATGCTTCAAAATTGTGTCCTTCCGGTGACATTGTGTCCTTACGGTGACACAAAGCTGATTGGCCGCTGGGCTCGCCATGGCCCCGCCCCCCCACACCGATTGGCCGCTCGCCCAGGCTGCGCCCCCACACGGATTGGCCAGCCGCTCGCCCAGGCTCCGCCCCCCCCACAGATTGGCCTCTCGCCCCGGCACCCTGCAGGCATTGGCAACTCGGCCACGCCCCGCCCCCCTCACGCAATGGACGTTAGCTCTGCTCCCCCGCGCATTCCCCGAACTGACACGGTCACGGCTCCCAGGTGAGTACTGGCCTTGCCGCCGTATGCTGGTGTGGGCTCCCGTGCGAGTGGGGGACGTGATGCGCTGGTAACCATGGTAGCATAGTTACCAGCACATCAAGGTCCTGCAGCGGCGGAAGATCCACACGCACACACATAACAGCACACACACATACACACACATCAGATCACAGTCACTCTCAAAAACACCTCACACACACATCGCATCCACACACTCACAGCATCCGGCGATATCGCTTGCTTCTCGGCCTCGATACTGTGCTGTTGTGACCTTCCAGGACCTGCCGGAGGATCACATGGCCAGAAGCATGTGATATCTCCGGATGTTGTGAGTATGAGCGCGTATGTGCAATATAGTCAATGTGTGTGTGTGTGTGAGTGTATGCGATCGGGTGTGTGTGGGCGTGTGTGAGTGTATGCGATCGGATCTGTGAGTGTCGGCAGAGGAGCATGGCGTGCTGGAGGAGGCTGGGAGGAGAGAGGCTGATCCTGGGGAAGGCTGGGATGGGGAAGCTGATGCTGGGGACAGAGAGGCTGATGCTGGGATGAGAGAGGCTGATGCTGGGATGAGAGAGGCTGATGCTGGGATGAGAGAGGCTGATGCTGGGATGAGAGAGGCTGATGCTGGGGACAGAGAGGCTGATGCTGGGGACAGAGAGGCTGATGCTGGGGACAGAGAGGCTGATGCTGGGGACAGAGAGGCTGATGCTGGGGACAGAGAGGCTGATGCTGGGGACAGAGAGGCTGATGCTGGGGACAGAGAGGCTGATGCTGGGGACAGAGAGGCTGATGCTGGGGACAGAGAGGCTGATGCTGGGGACAGAGAGGCTGATGCTGGGGACAGAGGCTGATGCTGGGGACAGAGAGGCTGATGCTGGGGACAGAGAGGCTGATGCTGGGGACAGAGAGGCTGATGCTGGGGACAGAGAGGCTGATGCTGGGGACAGAGAGGCTGATGCTGGGGACAGAGAGGCTGATGCTGGGGACAGAGAGGCTGATGCTGGGATGAGAGAGGCTGATCCTGGGGAAGGCTGGGATGGAGAGGCTGA
This sequence comes from Anomaloglossus baeobatrachus, assembly GCF_048569485.1. Classification (NCBI taxonomy): domain Eukaryota; kingdom Metazoa; phylum Chordata; class Amphibia; order Anura; family Aromobatidae; genus Anomaloglossus; species Anomaloglossus baeobatrachus. Next base: position 163,521,447 of record NC_134358.1, on the reverse strand, counting down.
TGCTGGGGACAGAGAGGCTGATGCTGGGGACAGAGAGGCTGATGCTGGGATGGAGAGGCTGATGCTGGGGACGGAGAGGCTGATGCTGGGATGGAGAGGCTGATGCTGGGATGGAGAGGCTGATGCTGGGATGGAGAGGCTGATGCTGGGGACAGAGAGGCTGATGCTGGGGACAGAGAGGCTGATGCTGGGGACAGAGAGGCTGATGCTGGGGACAGAGAGGCTGATGCTGGGGACAGAGAGGCTGATGCTGGGATGAGAGAGGCTGATCCTGGGGAAGGCTGGGAAGGAGAGGCTGATGCTGGGGACAGAGAGGCTGATGCTGGGATGAGAGAGGCTGATCCTGGGGAAGGCTGGGATGGAGAGGCTGATGCTGGGGACAGAGAGGCTGATGCTGGGGACAGAGAGGCTGATGCTGGGGACAGAGAGGCTGATGCTGGGGACAGAGAGGCTGATGCTGGGGACAGAGAGGCTGATGCTGGGGACAGAGAGGCTGATGCTGGGGACAGAGAGGCTGATGCTGGGGACAGAGAGGCTGATGCTGGGGACAGAGAGGCTGATGCTGCGGGGAGAGAGGCTGATGCTGGGAGGAGAGAGGCTGATGCTGGCGCAGCATGGCGGATGGAGCACGTTTGGGAGTGCGCAGCATGGCGGATGGAGCATGTTTGGAAGTGCGCAGCATGGCGGATGGAGCACGTTTGGGAGTGCGCAGCATGGCGGATGGAGCACGTTTGGGAGTGCGCGGCATGGCGGATGGAGCACGTTTGGGAGTGCGCAGCATGGCGGATGGAGCACGTTTGGGAGTGCGCAGCATGGCGGATGGAGCACGTTTGGGAGTGTGCAGCATGGCGGATGGAGCACGTTTGGGAGTGCGCAGGATGGGAGATGGAGCACGATGGGGGGTGCGCAGCATAGGGGATGGAGCACGTTTGGGAGTGCGCAGCATGGCGGATGGAGCACGTTTGGGAGTGCGCAGCATGGGGGATGCAGCACGATGGGGAGTGCGGAGTATGGCGGATGTAGCACGTTTGGGAGTGCACAGCATGGCGGATGGACCACGTTTGGGAGTGCGCTGCATGGCGGATGCAGCACGTTTGGGAGTGTGCAGCATGGGAGATGGAGCACGATGGGGGGTGCGCAGCATAGGGGATGGAGCACGATGGGGAGTGCGATGCATGGGGGATGGAGCACGATAGGGAGTGCGGAGTATGGCGGATGGAGCACGTTTGGGAGTGCGCAGCATGGCGGATGGAGCACGTTTGGGAGTGCGCAGCATGGGAGATGGAGCACGATGGGGAGTGCGCAGCATGGCGGATGGAGCATGTTTGGGAGTGCGCAGCATGGGGGATGGAGCACGATGGGGAGTGCGCTGCATGGCGGATGGAGCACGATGGGGAGTGCGGAGTATGGCGGATGGAGCACGTTTGGGAGTGCGCAGCATGGTGGATGGAGCACGTTTCGGAGTGCGCAGCATGGGGGATGGAGCACGATGGGGAGTGCGCAGCATGGGGGATGGAGCACGTTTGGGAGTGCGCAGCATGGGGGATGGAGCACGATGGGGAGTGCGCTGCATGGCGGATGGAGCACGTTTACGAGTGCGCAGGATGGGAGATGGAGCACGATGGGGGTGCGCAGCATAGGGGATGGAGCACGATGGGGAGTGCGCTGCATGGGGGATGGAGCACGATGGGAAGTGCACACCTCCTCCCAACACACACACACACGCGCGCGCTGCACAACACACCACACACACACACTGGGAACCACAAACAACTGCCCTACACAGACACCCACACACAGACAACGCTGCACACACAAATATACGCACATACCGCACAACACACACATTGCACAAAACATACCTCCCCCCAAAACACACCACACACACACAAACCGCGCAACACACACACACAACGCTACAGACACACAGCGCTCCACAAACAACGCAACACACAAACAACACCGTTCTCACCCCCCGCCACACCCAGACAACACCCAGAACATGTACAGCGCCCTACACAAACACTTGGTAACTACACACAACAACATCTATATATATATATATATATATATATATATATATATATATATATATATATATATATATATATATATATATATATATATATATATATATATATATATATATATATATATATACAGGGCCGGATTAAGGTTGGTGGGGGCCCCTGGGCAGAAAATCTGGTGGGGGCCCCATAAACGTTAACATTTTTAGCCATAACAGTAGAGCGCAAACTAATGAACATTTATCTTCTCCTGTTCTGCCACATTCAGATTTACAGTGCTACAATACAGATACAGTCCAGGATCACTCACAGCCGTCACTTATACACAGTACAATACAGATACAGTCCAGAATCACTCACAGCCGTCACTTATACACACAGTATAATACAGATACAGTCCAGGATCACTCACAGCCATCACTTATACACAGTACAATACAGATACAGTCCAGGATCACTCACAGCCGTCACTTATACACACAGTATAATACAGATACAGTCCAGGATCACTCACAGCCGTCACTTATACACAGTACAATACAGACACAGTCCAGGATCACTCACAGCCGTCACTTATACACACAGTACAATACAGATACAGTCCAGGATCACTCACAGCCGTCACTTATACACAGTACAATACAGATACAGTCCAGAATCACTCACAGCCGTCACTTATACACACAGTATAATACAGATACAGTCCAGGATCACTCACAGCCATCACTTATACACAGTACAATACAGACACAGTCCAGGATCACTCACAGCCGTCACTTATACACACAGTACAATACAGATACAGTCCAGGATCACTCACAGCAGTCACTTATACACACAGTATAATACAGATACAGTCCAGGATCACTCACAGCCGTCACTTATACACAGTACAATACAGACACAGTCCAGGATCACTCACAGCCGTCACTTATACACACAGTACAATACAGATACAGTCCAGGATCACTCACAGCCGTCACTTATACACACAGTATAATACAGATACAGTCCAGGATCACTCACAGCCGTCACTTATACACAGTACAATACAGATACAGTCCAGGATCACTCACAGCCGTCACTTATACACAGTACAATACAGATACAGTCCAGGATCACTCACAGCCGTCACTTATACACAGTACAATACAGATACAGTCCAGGATCACTCACAGCCGTCACTTATACACAGTACAATACAGATACAGTCCAGGATCACTCACAGCCGTCACTTATACACACAGTATAATACAGATACAGTCCAGGATCACTCACAGCCATCACTTATACACAGAAAGTAGAGTTGCTCACATATTTTTTTATTCATCCCAATGTTAAGGCAGCCAGTGCCGGCTCCAGGTTTTTGTGGTCCCTGGTTGAGTCTCAGTGGGCCCCATCCACATGCAGACACGCACATACACATACAGGCATACGTACATATACATATTTGAAGACAAATTCACAAAAATACATTTAAACAGACAAATATATGCACAGTCATATACACTGACACACATGCAGACACAGACGCATTACAGGTGTTAATATGGAGAAGTCACAAGCAGCATCACTCACCTCCCCCGCTTGTTTCCGTCCAGCTCCTCCAGGACATGTGGCTGTGTTGCATGATGGCCATCACTAACATGACTGCACACCATGCACACTGACACAGCACTGCTGTATATACATCACAGGAGGGGCTAGGGCCTACAATATATACATTACAGGAGGGGCAGGGGGCATAGACGTTACTGGGGGGGCATAGATGTTGCTGGAGTGGCAAAGAGCTCTGGTGGCGTACATATTACTGGGATGGGTGGCTTAGCGCTCTGGGGTGCCGCACTGACTGCTCTGATTCACATATACACACACAGCTCTGCTACACACACACACACACACACAGCTCTGCTTCACACACACACAGCTCTGCTTCACACACACACAGCTCTGCTTCACACACACACACAGCTCTGCTTCACACACACACAGCTCTGCTTCACACACACAGCTCTGCTTCACACACACACAGCTCTGCTTCACACACACACAGCTCTGCTTCACACACACACAGCTCTGCTTCACACACACACAGCTCTGCTTCACACACACAGCTCTGCTTCACTCACACACAGCTCTGCTTCACTCACACACAGCTCTGCTTCACACACACACAGCTCTGCTTCACACACAGCTCTGCTTCACACCACACATCTTTCTTCAGCTCTGCTTCACACACACACACACAGCTCTGCTTCACACACCACACATTTTTCTTCAGCTCTGCCCTTACCTGCTCTGATGCCATCCTCCTGCTGCTCCGGTATAGGCCGCCGTCCTCCTGCTGCTGTTCCGGTGCCGCGGCCATCCTCCTGCTCCGGTGAGTCTCCTCTCCTGGCCGCGGCGCCGGTCTTCTCATCCGCGGCGCCGGTCTTCTCATCCGCGGCGCCGGTCTTCTCATCCGCGGCGCCGGCCTTCTCATCCGCGGCCGCGGTGCCGGTCTTCTCATCCGCGGCCTGGGCGGCGTCCTGCTGTGACGGCCGCGGCATTGGACCGCGCAGCAGAGCAGGGAGCAGGCATACCTCTGACCCCGGAAGTACAAACTACTTCCGGGGTCAATCAGCGTCCTGCGCCCGCAGTTTGTTTTTGCGTCTTAGAGACGCAGATACAAATAAATGTAGGTGTGCACCCCCCCCCCCGAAAACACAGCTGATGTATTAGACTGTCTTTACGGAGGGGGAGAGGGTGTGAAGAAGAAAAAAAAAAAAAAAAATTGCTGACGGGTGGCAAGTATGGCCCTGGTGGTGGGGGCCCCCTTGGAAGCTCTTATGGTGGGGGCCCCGGGGCTGAAGCCCCGCCTGCCCCGCCTATAATCCGGCCCTGTATATATATAACAAAAATCATACATGAACTACACAATACGTAAATTCTAGAATACCCGATGCGTAGAATCGGGCCACCTTCTAGTTCATAGTATAAGAAGCTTATAAGTGAGGTAATAAGGTGTCGGTGGGGAGACGGATAGAGAGAGACAGAGAGAGAGACAGAGAGAGACAGAAAGGGAAAGAGACAGACAGAGACAGACCTGGAAAGAAACAGACCTGGAAAGAGACAGACTTGGAAAGAGTCAGATGGGGAAAGAGACAGACAGACATGCAGACAGGGACAGAGACAGGCAGACAGGGAAGGAGGAGACATCCAGAGAGACAGAAAGATAGATGGGGAAAGACACAGACCTTGATATAGACAGACAAGGAAAGAGACAGACAGAGACAGGCAGACAGAGAAAGAGACAGACAGGAAAAAACACAGACAAAGAGACGGGGAGACAGATGGGGAAAGAGACAGACCTGGGAAAGAGACAGACCTGGGAAAGAGACAGACCTGGGAAAGAGACAGACCTGGGAAAGAGACAGACCTGGGAAAGAGACAGACCTGGGAAAGAGACAGACCTGGGAAAGAGACAGACCTGGGAAAGACAGACGGAGCACATTACTTGGCCAATTTAGTTAAATCTGTGTGGAATATCTGTGGTGTTGAAATGCTTCTATTAGCTTAGTTTTTGCCTTTTAATAATTACATTTTTATCTATTTGTTTTGTTGTTTTTGTGTGCACAATACATTTTTGTTAATACATTCTATTTTGTTAACAGCAGTTATTAACCCGGGCGAAGCACACACACACACACACACACACACACACACACATCTATATACACATATACCCGCACGCAGATATCTTTAATTACCTGTTGGTCATGTATTGGAAGGGATGCAGCCGAGACAAGCAACAAAGTGACACTGAAGGAAAGTTGCAAAATAAATAAGAGATTTAGTATGTCATAAAGAGACACTAGTGTAACTGCAAAGGAAGAGTAAGAGAAAATCCAACATTGTTCAAAATACAAGCTAGACTATATGATGCGCATGCAAGAGCAGGCAATACTCTGCCAGATAATATTCCTGGGCAGCCATGAACTCTTAGATTTGTGACAAGATCTCTTATCAAAGTTTACAGTTATCATCAATAATTCTGGAGAGGGAAACAAGTTTCATAGTGTTTAGGTGTATCATTATAGGGGTTGTACCAATGACTGCACTGTCCAGAGCCAGTGTCCTCACCTAGTGCACCCGGGCACGTGATGGAGCCCTGGACAAATGGGGGAGGCCACTTTTCATCGGCAGGGGCATGCTGGGCTGGGGGGCTAATGCCCCCTAGGCAGCTCCTCCAGCAGCTTTACAGGCCGCTATGCGACTATGGCTGTGCAGAGTGCGCTGCTGGATGGCTGTCACTAATAGACATGGCCATGCACAGTTTACTGTGCGGCTTTGTGTGCTAGCAGTGACGCAGCCGGGCCGGTACACAACCAAAATTAAAAGTTGTAGAGCAGGCCCGGCTGCGTCACTGTTAGCATACACAGCCGCACAGTGCACAGCCATGTCTGTTAGTGATGGCCAACAAGCAGGGCACAGCCAAATGCCCTGGAAGAGCTGGAGTAAGAGGGAGGGGGTTTGAGCGAGGTTTGCTGCTGGCTTACCTATAAAGATATCTTTGAAATGTGTGTGCGTATATGATTCTGTATATATCTGTTTATATGTATTTTTGTGAATTTGTCTTCAAATATGTATATGTATGTATGCCTGTATGTGTACACATGTGTTTATGTATGAGCGTGTGTTTATGTATGAGCGTGTCTATGTGTGCATGGGCCCACTGACTCCTTATGCTTCCCCATGCATTTTGGTATTTGAGACCACAAACACCAGACTGAAGGCTGCCTTATTCTTCCCAATTAAAGGGAACTTGTCAGGTGCAATATGCACCCAGAACCACGAGCAGTTCTGGGTGCATATTGCTAATCCCTGCCTAACTGTCCCTGTATCTAATAACATAGATAAACAGATCTTTAGAAAAATTATTTCTAAAGATCTTTTACGATATGCTAATAAGCGCAGAGACTAGTCAAAGGGGCATTAGTTCTTGCACTCATTCCGCCCTCTTAGCATGCCCACAGGGGGCATGTCAACATACTATTCAATGCCCATTCTAGTGTCATCAGCGGTGACGCGTGTAATTGACTCCATTGTCACCACATCAGACACCGGGCAGTACGTATGATCTGAAGTCCCCGACACTTCCGGTCATGCGCACTAGATGTCTCTGAAGCCAGGACACGTACACCCAGTTTCAAAGTGTGCATGACCGGAAGTGCGGAGCTTTGTGATCATGTGCATTGCCCCGCCTCTGATGCGGTGACAAAAGACACAGGTACGCATGTCACTGCCGATGACACTGGGCAACGGGCATTGAATAGCATGTTAGCACTCCTCCTGTGGGCGTGCTACCATGCTAAGAGGGTGGAATCCGCGCAGGAACTAACACACTTGCGAATAGTCCCTGCGCTCATTAGCATATCATAAAGGATCATTAGCAATACTTTTTCTAAAGATCTCTTTATCTATGCTACTAAATACAGGGACGGTTAGGCAGGGATTAGCAATATGCACCAAGAACTGCTCGTGGTACTGGGTGCATATTGCACCTGACAGGTTCTCTTTAACAAATCAAAATATTAAAAAAGAACCCCTGCACAGAAGAGAAATTCCAATTACATCAAGATTTATTATATTTTGTGCATTTTGTGTCAATTTCCTGCAGCTCCTTTTTGAAAAATAATCAATCTCTTCAGTGGATATTATTTCCTTAAAGGGACATTTCCTTCACTCGCTAACAAGAAACCTAGGTGGCACAGGAGAATTTTCTTGGGTGCAAGAACTCAAATGTGATCAGTATAGCAGCAGCACGTATACAGACAGACGTTACCCACAGCTGCTGTACACCGACAACCCTACATTTTACATTTAGCAGCTTTTTGAAGGGAACAGTTAATTGAAATATATAATTAGTCTTGTTTCTCCCATAAACCTTGTGCCGATTGTTGCTCCATCCTGTTCCACATTTTTTTTTTTTTGTTCTGTAAGCAATTTTTTGTTTTTCCATGACAAATGGCTGTGGTCCAAGGAACACATGCCTTCTTATTACAGCGGTTTATTTCAATACCACAAAAGAGGCTGCAACACTTAACAAATTATGTTCTATAAAAAAAAATCCCAGAAAAAAGACTTACAATTTTAATAAAAGCGGTCATCTGTTTCTTAAAATGAACCCGTGGTCAGATAGACTGGCTAATGTGTCATGTCCAGGGCGAAAGTGAATAGCATGACTTTATACAAACTACATAGGTTATGTATGAAGAAATAGTTGAGAAAGGCTGTACAGGACTGCACCATATGTCGGCCATCACTGGAGGTAACAGCCCCTATGGAGGGTAGTTAGTTTTCCTACTGGCACATCAGATTTCCAAATGATCAGGAAGGCATTATAAGACTAGATTCACACATTACGTATTTGGTGTGAATTTTACAGAAAGATTTCTTAATGAGAATCTGTCTGTTGGATTTCAGACCTCAAACCATGTATATGTGCATGTAGCCCATTCAACTTTAAGGCCAACAATGGCTTTACATGGCCAGTCCTTCATCTGCTACTGAGAGATCAGTGTTCAAATTGATATGCAAAAAGAGCCTGTAGATATGAAGACTGTCACTCTGCGGCGTGCCATCCTACTTGACTGACAGGTTCTTGGCCTGAAGTCGCACAGCATAGAAAGGCTCAGTAAAGCAGAAGGAGGTGGTGCTGGCAGGGAGTAGAGCTGGAGTGATAGACGCATCAGATATACAACCTCATTAGCATATCAATTCAGAAGCCTCTGTCACTCTAGCTCTGTTCCTGCCCAGCAACTCCTCCTTCTACTTGACCGACAGCCTCTGTGCTGTGTGACTTCAGGTAAATGAGCTGCCAGTCAAGAAGGAGGATTGAGCTGGAGTGACAGAGGCTGCAGATCCTCAGCCTCATTTACATATCAATTCAAATGCCAAATTTCCCAGTAACAGAGAAAGGCCATGTAAGGCCTCCTTCACAGATCTGTGTCTCTGGTACTTGCAATGTCCGTTTGCACACGCACAGGATACATAGACACACGTAGACCCATTAAATTCAATGGATCTGCACACTTGTCTGGGTTTTCACAAGGACTGCGTTTCAGTGTGGAGCACGTGTGTCCTTGCGCTCCACACGGCTACATGACCATTTTTCTCCGGCAGCACAGCTGTCACACGGACCGCACACTGATGTAATTTGTGTGACACGTACTGGAGAAAAACACGTGTCACATAAAAATGAATGAAAATGATACTTTCCTATCTCGAGCACTGCTGTTTCTGCCTCTGCTGTTGCTTCTGGGCCCAGTCATTATGCTCATTGCATATTCACTGCGCTCCGCACAGACCCGGAAGAAATAGCAGCGCTAGACACAGCAGTGACAGGGACAGGTAACTATACCAGCTCATGCCGTCCGCGTGCTATCCAGACGTCACATGGATAGCACAGGGACAGTACTCGTAAAACACACACACACACACACACAAAATGGACCGTGAAACACGTGTGTATTTTACGCGGACGTGTGAAAGAGGCCTAAAGGTATTGTTGGACTTGTCTTTGAAAGAGCTACATGCACATACTGGGGTGCAATGGCATTTTATTGAAATGACCGATTCACTTTAATCAGAAATACAGGTTACTCTGCAGGTTAATAAAAAATATAGTAATTGATCCAGCATGTACCGTACATAAAATGTAAAACCTTTACTTTCATCCAGTTAAAAACATGTCAGAGAAAATGGCATAATCATTAGGGAACCAGGTTATAAGTAAGAGGCTTTACTTCGAAACACATCAGTATTGATTGTACTTTTCTTTCGGACTGTTTCTCTAATGATTATAACATTTTCTGTGACATGTTTTAACTTGATGAAAATAAAGTTTTACATTTTATGGAAGTGCTGGATCTAGTGTTTTTGGATTGCTTTTGTGGTGGACCTGGGATCCTTTGCACTCTAGACAGGTGAGCTGATTATATCTCCTGTCTTTGCTAATCTGCAGGTAATAGCATTCTAAAACTGCCTGGCCGCCGCACTGAAAGCCCAGCTGTCAAGAGAAAATCATCTATATTCCTCCCAGTGGCCTTAGGCGTTCAGTCAGAGGAGCATATGGAAACGTTTCAGGTACCGCTCAGTGTATAGTGAGCAGTGGCTGTAACCACGGCCCGGCACTGGCAAACAACCGGCTCTGTATGGATGCAATGCTGGGCGTGGTTTCTGCCACTGCTCACTATATATGGAGCGGTGACTGAAGCAGATGCCTCTATGACTGTAGTTTGACCAATGTATTTTCAACCGTCAGCAAACCCAGTGGGACAATACACCCATACTTTAAAAAAAAAAAAATAGTGGTAGTTGTGGCCCCCTAGATTTTTTTATTTTATTTTAACTTTTTACACTTTACATATAATGCATCAACAATACAATGTGGATGACTCAATATATAAAAAGCGTGTACACCGATTCTTTGGTATTTACTACAGGATTTCAGTCAGATGCCCATATGTCGGAGCAGCAACCCAATACTTTTAGTGATGTTACTGTATATGTGCTTAATAATATATTCAGCCTGTTCATCAAAATGTGAAAACTTTTACACTGAAAATGGATAGAAGGCATTTTGTATACTGAATGTATCATATGGCATGCCCTATAAGAGGCAGAAGTATGGGGGGTGTCAAACAGAATTCTTCGTTCGCAGAACTCCTGTACTGAAATCTACGCATAATGAAGCAATCACAGCAACAGTTAAATAGTGTTGGTAAATGACTTACCTGCACAATCGTGTGCAGGAACTTTGCTGCAATTAAAACAAGAGCATTAGATCCCATTTACTTAGCTGGATGTTCATAAGCAAAAAGATCAATTTATGTAACTAAGAATAGTAAGCTACCGAGCATCATCACACGGCGACAGAAGTCACGCTACTCATTATCCTTTACCTTTTAGTCATCTCTTCCTCTACAATCAGGTACATTACATTGCGAAAGTATTAACCCCCTTAGCTTCTCACTTATTTTGTTACACATTATAACATGCATTTAAATATTTTGTACTCTGATTTGTGTGTGATGCATCGGCACTAAATAGTCTGAAGGGGGCTTTACACGCAACAACATCGCTAACGAGATGTCGTTGGGGTCACGGAATTGTGATACACATCTGGCCTTGTTAGCGACGTCGTTGCGTGTGACATGTACGAGCGACCGCTAACGATCAAAAATACTCACCTAATCGTTGTTGCACGTCGTTCAAATCCCAAATATCGTTGCTGCTTTTGGACGCAGGTTGTTCGTTGTTCCGGAGGCAGCACACATCGCTACGTGTGACACCCCAGGAACGATGGACACCACCATACCTGCGTCCTCCGGCAACGAGGTGGGCGTGTCTTTCATGCGGCTGCTCTCCGCCCGTCCGCTTCTATTGGACGCCTACGTGTGACGTCGCTGTGACGCCGCACAAACTGCCCCCTTAGAAAAGGGGCTGTTTGCCGGCCACAGCGACATCGCTAGGCAGGTAAGTACATGTGACGCGTACTAGTGATATTGTGCGCCACGGGCAGCAATTTGCCCGTGACGCACAAACGACGGGGGCAGGTGCGTTCGGCAGCGACAGTGCTAGCAATGTCGCTGCGTGTAAAGTGGCCTTAAGTTACAGAAGTGAAGAGAGAAAAATATTGGCAAAAATTACATTTATGTAATAAAATAAAAATTGCTGTGTGCCTATGTATTCACCCCTATTGCTATGAAGCCCCTAAATATTTCTGTTGCAAGTAATTATCTTCATAAGTCACATGCTTCGTGAAAGGAAGTCCACCTGTGTGCAATCTAAGGCTCTGTTCTCACAATCAGGGTTCACAGCGTTTTGGACCTTCTGTGTTTTTGCTGTGTCCAAAACACTGCAATGTACAGTACAAGCACAGTGGATGGGATTTATAGAAATCCCATGCCCACTGTGCTTGTTTTTCCCCACAGCTTAAACTGACTTGTGGTGTGGCTTTGCAAGCAGCAGCATGTCAATTTATTGCTTCAAAGACGCAAATGTTCTCCGCAGAGAGAACAGAGAGAAAGACATGCTGAGTCCAAGACATGTACATTTGTGATTTATCTGAGGAAGGACATGTGAGCTCTGAAACACGTAACACGTATTCTATTTGAAATTTTGACGCTATGATATACAGTATCAGTCAAAAAGTTTGGAACCATCTGTTCATACAATGGTTTTCCTTGTTTGTATTGGAATAATCACATTGTGGATTTAACACACACACACACACACACACACACACACACACACAATGACGCAACCCAATTTGACAACAAGGGAGTAAAGAAAAAAAGTTTAAAACCAACCACAATATGTTTTAAACATTAATTTTCTCAAAGTTTTCTCTGTAACTCGGATGACAGTTTTACACCCCCTTGGCATTTTCTCAAGCAGTTCCATCAGGTCATCAAATGGAATGGCTTCCGTACAGTCTTCAAGGAGTTCCCAGAGGTGCACATGTCGACTGTTGTGCCTTTGTTCTGCAGTCCAACCTATCTAAACGGGGTTAAAGTTGGGTGGAGGCCAGCTATTCCGTTTCTTCTTGTTTGCGATCCTCAGTAGATATTTCTGTATAACACCCTTACAGGGGTCCTCACACTGTCTTGCTCCCCTTCCCCGGTAGGGAAGTCAGCACGCTCCCCTTCCCTATTGCTCTGGGGGGCTATTCTGTCCCCGGTTCCTGCCACCGCCTCCCAGGGCCTGCCCACACAGGCCTCCTGGGAGTGTTCTTAGGGAATGCTCAAGCACTTGTCACAATAGGTACGGGCAAGCATACGGCAAAATGTAAGGCAAGGGGACCGCTGCGTAATGGGAAAGGAGGGGGAGATGGTGACCCCTGACAATACCTACAGCTGGTACCTGGGTTGTTCCTCACCTATGCGCTGAGCCGGATACCTGACCCTAGGTATCCCTAGTGCTTAAGGGAAAGGGTGGAATGAGCTCTTAGTCAGCCCCACTAAACGCTAAATGAAGACACAAGGGGTATACATGGGGAAAATGCATGACCTACTTCTCCACAGATGACACAGGCAGTAGTTCAGCAAAGCTTCAGCAACAATACTACAGATGAGAGCAAGCCACCAACTTGCAACCAGGGCTAGATTGAAATGGAATAATATCAGCAGCACCAGTCCAGGGAAGAAGGGGCTATTTAAGCACCAAGAGAACACTGATGATCAGCAGCTGGGTGGAAGGCAAGCTCTTGCAGGGTTCAAAAGAGGAAGAGATGAAAATCCAGCAAGAAAGCTACCTATTATAATGGATGCTGACAGCAGAAACAATAGAAGGTCAGAACCATCACCTACTTTTCATATTGGAGTTCAGAGTTCTTCATTTTTAATGTGCATAAAATGTTTGGCATGTGTTGAGGGGTGGAAGGCAAGAAGGATGGGCCAGTTTGAATTGTCTATACCTGATCTTTATTCTCAAAAGTTAAAAGTCACTGAGGTGTACACTGTGTGCAGAATTATTAGGCTAATGAGTATTTTGATCACATGATACTTTTTATACATGTTGTCCTACTCCAAGCTGTATAGGCTTGAGAGCCAACTACCAATTAAGGAAATCAGGTGATGTGCATCTCTGTAATGAGGAGGGGTGTGGTGTAATGACATCAACATCCTATATAAGGGGTGCTTAATTATTAGGCAACTTCCTTTCCTTTGGCAAAATGTGTCAGAAGAGAGATTTGACAGGCTCTGAAAAGTCCAAAATTGTGAGATGTCTTGCAGAGGGATGCAGAAGTCTTGAAATTGCCAAACCTTTGAAGCGTGATCACCGAACAATCAAGCGTTTCATGGCAAATAGCCAACAGGGTCGCAAGAAGCGTGTTGGGCTAAAAAGGCGCAAAATAACTGCTCATGAATTGAGGAAAATCAAGTGTGAAGCTGCAAAGATGCCATTTGCCACCAGTTTGGCCATATTTCAGAGCTGCAACTTTACTGGAGTATCAAAAAGCACAAGGTGTGCCATACTCAGCGACATGTCCAAGGTAAGGAAGGCTGAAAAACGACCACCTTTGAACAAGAGACATAAGATATTTCTTGGCCCAGTCTTGACGTTTTATCTTAAGACTGATTTTTCAAAGGTTTTATGGACTGATGAAATGAGAGTGACTCTTGATGGGCCAGATGGATGGGCCAGAGAGCTCCACTGCGACTCAGCAAGGTGGAGGTGGGGTACTGGTAAGGGCTGGTATCAAAGATAAACTTGTGGGACCTTTTCAGGTTGAGGATGGAGTGAAGCTCAACTCCCAGACCTACTGCCAGTTTCTGGAAGACAGCTTATTCAAGCAGTGGTACAGGAAGAAGTCGGTATCGTTCAAGAAAAACATGATTTTCATGCAGGACAATGCTCCATCACATGCATCCAACTGCTCCACAGCGTGGCTGGCCAGTAAAGGTCTAAAAGATGAAAAAATAATGATATGGCCCCCTTATTCACCTGATCTGAACCCCATAGAGAACCTGTGGTCCCTCATAAAATGTAGGATCTACAGGGAGGGAAAACAGTACACCTCTCGGAACAGTGTCTGGGAGGCTGTGGTGGCTGCTGCATGCAATGTTGATCATAAACAGATCAAGCAACTGACAGAATCTATAGAAGGTAGGCTGTTGAGTGTCATCAAAGAAAAGGTGGCTATATTGGTCACTAATTTTTGGGGGTTTTGTTTTTGCATGTCAGAAATGTTTATTTCTAAATTTTGTGCAGTTATATTGGTTTACCTGGTAAAAACAAACAAGTGAGATGGAAATATATTTGGTTTTTATTAAGTTGCCTAATAATTCTGCACAGTTAGCTCTAGTTGCAATGATGTGATTTGCTCTCATCTTTAGTATCGTTACTGAACTCCTGCCTGTGTCATCTGTGGATAAGTAGTTCATGTCCCCTCGTGTCTCCCTTGTGTCTTCTTTTAGCGTTAAGTGGGGTTGATGAAAAGCTCGTCCTACCCGATCCCCATTTAGGGTTCAGCACTAGGGATACCTAGGGTCAGGTATCCAGCTTGGCGCATAGCGGAACCTATCTAGGGTGATAAGGGACCCCAGAAACCAGCTGTAGATTTGGTCAGGGGTCACCATCTCCCCAGTCCCTACATGCAGGGGTCCCCCTTCCCTTATCTTTCACCACTTGTTGGTACTTGCCCGTACCTTGCGTGACAAACAATCCTGTGCATGATACAAGACAGTATGTCGTGTTGGCATGTGCCTAGAGAAGAGGGTAAAACTAGGGAGTGGCTCACTACCTCTTCAGACATTGTATTCCTGCAACTTTCGTCTAAGAATTACATCACTGATCTAGAAGGACCAGAAAATATAGTGTGGAGTAATAATATGAGACTTCTGTTACAATGATGCAAGAGAACGGTGTGGTCAAATTTCAACATCAGACAAAAGTATACACACAATAAAACTGTCTTTTCAAAGGACTTTGGCAGCTTTTCAAGATTATGTGTTTGCAGGGCATTTTTTTTCTTAACGAAAAAGCCAAAGAACAGTCAAAGCTAGAAATAACCCTGAAAAAAAATCGAACAAAACAAAAACCTACCTCTCTGAAGAAAATTCTCTGAACTACATAGGCCACGACTTCTGAGCCATTGTGCAACGTCAAAAATATAGGAATTGGCTACAAAGAAAAGGAAAGAGACAAAATACAAGTTTATTTCCATCAACACATTGTACCTGTAATAATGACTATTATCTGATAACAACAAGTACATTCCGCATTACTTATAATTAGTAGCATCACTGCGTCTCAGCTGGCCTGTGCCCGGGGTATTATGCACGTGCCGCTCTGTCCATCTGAAACTATGTAACGATATAAATCAAAAAGAGTTGCACGCAACATTTTCAGTTATAAATGATTTAGCGACAAAATGTATAATTGGTGGAGGAAGGTTGAACTAGATGGACCTCGGTCTCTTTTCAACCTATGTAAAGCGGGCTTTACACTCTACAATGTATCTTACGATGTGTCGGCGGGGTCACGTCGTAAGTGACGCACATCCGGCATCGTAAGTTATATTGTAGCATGTGACAGCTACGTGCTATTGCGATTAAATGTTAAAACGTTCATCGCATGCACGCCGTTCAATTGCTAAAAATTGAACATGAGGTTGTTAAATGTTCCCGAGGTAGCACACATCGCAGTGTGTGACACCCCGGGAACGATGAACAGATCTTACCTGTGTCCCGCGGCTCCCGCCGGCAATGCGGAAGGAAGGAGGTGGGTGGGATGTTTACGTCCCGCTCATCTCCGCCCCTCCGCTTCTATTGGCCGGCTGCCGCGAGACGTCGATGTGATGCCGAATGTCCCTCCCACTCCGGGAAGTGGATGTTCGCCGCCCACATCGAGGTCGTATGGAAGGGTAAGTACGTGTGACAGCAAATAATCGTTTGTGCGACACGTTCAACAAATTGAACGTGCCGCACATACGATGGAGGCTGTTACGATCACATACGATATCGCATGCTTAATCGTAACATGTAAAGCAGGCTTAAGAGGGACAATACGGCCACAGCAATACTTGCAAAACAAAAAAAATATATATATAAATCAGATGCATATGGCAGTTAAACTCACATAGACCAGAATGGCAGCTTCACCGCTGTTTTGTAGGGAGTAGCACTCATTCCTCCCGGAAGAAGCGGTCCCGTACCGCGAAACGGCCGTCAGAGGTTCCCCTCTGGTCTGGCTCCCCTGAACCACCATTGCATTAGGTAAGCGCTATATTCGTCCCTTTAATCTATTCCTGGATATAGGCTATTGTGACACATGCTACTTATGCTGCTATATGACATACAGCCCATCTCCACTTGAAATGGTTTTGCCATCTACAAGTTCTTACTAGCGTCGTACCTGGGTTTTAACGTTTTGGGGTTTCTCTGTAAAATCCCACCTCACTGAATATACATATTTTTTACAAGGTATAACCATGAGGCTTCTTGTTTGGATATTGTTTTGTAGGGAGGTAGACTGGCTGCCATCACCGATAGTCAGTCTGGTCTGAAGTAGGACTCGACAGTTTACTGTTGCCAGCAGGCATACCATTACCACTATGGATTTGTTTGGCTGGGCACAGAAAGCGAGGTGACGGCTTCTGTGGAGTCATGGGCGGCACACACTGTTGTATTGGGTCATTGATAGTCTGAGGTAATTTACCTCAGTCGCTCATTTACTGACTGAATTTTAAAAGAATCTCACACTAAACTTTTTCAGTTTAAATGGAGTTACTCATCTAGTTGTTGCTGTTCACCAATTCTGGAACGCCTTCTTTTTGGTTCTGTGCCCCTCTGTTCTAAAGTGGGACACTGGAGAGCGGCAGTGCTGGACTCCCCTGTTACAGGCGCCTTTTCTCCTCTGCTCCAGTGCTTCAGCAGTTCGATGATTTGAAAATTTGCACCTTTATTGCTAGGGACACAGTTCAGAGTCAGTAGAGTACCAACAATTGGAGGAGATGCTCCATTAACATTAAAGCTTGTAGTCAGCTCACTTTGTCAGCCATAGGAGGACACTCACCCGTCCACCCTCAGAATGGGCTCGGCCCTGGGAAACCACAGTGTCAAGAAGATTCCCCATTTAAGATCATGTCTATGAGCCAGATATCACAGCCACAGCTGAAATGGGCACCACATGTGTATTACATGGAAGGAAACTCATTTCACAAGCCAGCGCTTAAAGGGGTTATCCGGCTTCTTTGACATTTTTTTTTTATTTCCCTATTGGGCTACATTGGGGCAGGTAAGTAGATAGAGACCACTTACCTGCCCTGCTGTCAGCCCCTCTCCCCCGGCTCAGAGTGGTCATGTGACCGCTCCTGCCGCGATTTTGCTGCTTCCGGTCATTTCATGTCAACATGGGCAGGGCCATGTTGACATGCAAATGTGGAACAGCATGTCGCCTCCCTGCTGGGTGTCTACAGTGTGATGAGCCCCGCCCCCCTTCCCTGCACCCTCCCACACATTCCCCCGCACCTCTTTTACTCTCCAGTAACCTCCCCCTGCACTGATGCGGGGTCCGTGACCTGGGGGCGGGGCCTGGCGGCAGCTGCCCTGGTGTCAGCTCCAGCATCGGGGCCCCCTGCTCAGGATCACACATTCAAATGTACCGGCATCACAGATCACAGATGCCGGTACATTTGAAAGTGCTGATGAGAAGCAGCGCAGCTTCTCATCACTGTCCCTCCCGCTGTCTGTGCTCTCTTCAGTACAGTGGTGACGTCACTACTGTGCTGAAGAGAGCACAGACAGCGCACGAACGTGCAGGAGCGGCGGGGACCGAGGACGGGTGAGTATGTACTCCACATGTGTTCCCGATGGGGATGGGGATGGGGGGGGGTTGCAGAGCCATATGTGTGCAGAGCCATATGTGTGCGTGTGCGGTGCAGAGCCATATGTGTGCGTGTATGGTGCAGAGCCATATGTGTGCGTGTGCAGAGCCATATGTGTGCGTGTGCGGTGCAGAGCCATATGTGTGTGTGTGCAGAGCCATATGTGTGCGTGTGCGGTGCAGAGCCATATGTGTGCGTGTGCGGTGCAGAGCCATATGTGTGCGTGTGCGGTGCAGAGCCATATGTGTGCGTGTGCGGTGCAGAGCCATATGTGTGCGTGTGCGGTGCAGAGCCATATGTGTGCGTGTACGGTGCAGAGCCATATGTGTGCGTGTGCAGAGCCATATGTGTGCGTGTGCGGTGCAGAGCCATATGTGTGCGTGTGCGGTGCAGAGCCATATGTGTGCGTGTGCAGTACAGAGCCATATGTGTGCGTGTGCGGTGCAGAGCCATATGTGTGCGTGTGCGGTGCAGAGCCATATGTGTGCGTGTGCGGTGCAGAGCCATATGTGTGCGTGTACGGTGCAGAGCCATATGTGTGCGTGTGCAGAGCCATATGTGTGCGTGTGCGGTGCAGAGCCATATGTGTGCGTGTGCAGAGCCATATGTGTGCAGAGCCATATGTGTGCGGTACAGAGCCATATGTGTGCGTGTGCGGTGCAGAGCCATATGTGTGTGTGCGGTGCAGAGCCATATGTGTGAGTGTGCGGTGCAGAGCCATATGTGTGCGTGTACGGTGCAGAGCCATATGTGTACGGTGCAAAGCCATATGTGTGCGTGTGCGGTGCAGAGCCATATGTGTGCGTGTGCGGTGCAGAGCCCGATGTGGGGCTGTTATTTGCAATGCTGTAGTGATACCAGGTCAGGTGCTGGGGAAGAATACTGACAGGGAATGTGTGTGCAGGGGGCGGCAGAGGGTGAGGCTGGACACTGGGGTGGGTGGTGACAGCTCTGACTGAGGTTTTGCACAGGAAGTGGTCATGTTTGCTGGAGCTGAATGTAAACAAGAAGCTGCCGAGAATAAAGGGTGAATTCAAGAGGAACAAAAGTTAGAAAACAAAAAATAACAATGTAGGGGTGATTTATATGACAATACAGCACAGATAAACTCAAAAATGTTTGTTAAGCTAATGTCGGACAACTCCTTTAAGGATATACATCACCTGCAGTTACCATGAGGGAATGTAGAACTGGACAGAACTTTCTGAAGTAAAAATATACCTGGTCCTGAATGTCACACAAGTTTTGTTTTTTCAGTTTTTTTTCTTTAAATAAAGGCTATGGTCATAAAATGGTCAACATATTTTTTTGCCTCCTTTGGCCAGAGCTGTAGCACTCCTATAATTATAGAGAACTGCTTAATGGCTACTTATACAATGGGTTGAACAGTTTGGACACTCCTTATAGGAATATCAAGTAAGTACTATACCGTATTTTTCGGACTATAAGGCGCACCGGATTATAAGGCGCATTAGCAATGAGAGCCTGCTAAGGCGCCTAGGTTCATATATTAGGCGCACCGGATTATAAGCCGCAGCGCATTAAGTTCATGACAGCTGCGAAAAGGCCGGGGTGCAATCCGGAGTTCAGGTGAGCACCGGAGATCAGCCAGGGATATCTGCAGCTGTCATGAACTGAACCGCAATCGCCGGGGAATCAATCACTCGGTGCTCGTGGTACAGTCTAGGCTGCACTCTGGAGCTCAGGTGAGCACTCCAGAGTGCACTGCAGGTACCTGAATGCAGGCCTGGCATTACTGGAGATTCCTCCGGTAGCCAGTCCGACGCTGCTCTTATGTACAGCATTCTAACATGCTGTATATAAGAGCGCAGGCCGCACTGTAGAGCATAAAAAAACACTTTACTCACCTAAACCGGTTGCTCCGGTGCTGGTTGGCCAGATGGGCGGCACTGTTCTCCGGGACCGGCACCTACTCTTTCGGCCATCTTGCTCCTCTGTCTTTCTGTCTTCTGAAGCCTGTGTGCATGATGCATCCACGTCATACACAGTCGCCGGCACTGAGGTCCTGCGCAGGCACACTTAGATCTGCCCTGCTCAGGGCAGATCAAAGTACGGTATTGTAGAGCGCCTGCGCAGGACCTCCGTGCCGGCGAGTGTGTATGACGTGGAATACCCAAAACCCCGGTGAGATTCACTTTACGTAACAGGCAGATAAAATTTTAGGTGTATAAGATGTTATTAAAACCAGACTTAGCTGGTGACCAGGATGAAGTACAGAACATGGTCAATGTCACATACCAGCCTTGACAGCGCTCTGGAACCTGCATAAATAATTCCCACAAAGAATGCGGACGCTGGAAGCCAAGACACAATGTCAGCCCTGCAAATAAACAGTTGAGAATGGGTCATATAAAATAGAGATCCAAGCATTTTATACAGCCAGAGAAGCACTAAGCTCACCACAAATGTGTATAAAATAAGCATGTTTTTTGATTGTAAATATTATTATTTATTATTATAGCGCCATTTATTCCATGGCACTTTACAAGTGAAAGAGGGTATACATACAACAATCATTAACAATACAAAACAGACATGTATAGGAGAAGAGAGGACCCTGCCCGCGAGGGCTCACAGTCTACAGGGAATGGGTGATGGTACAATAGGTGAGGACTGAGCTGGTTGATCGGTGGTGTACTGGACTGAGGGTTATTGTAGGTTGTAGGCTTGTCGGAAGAGATGGGTCTTGAGGTTCCTCTTGAAGCTTTCTACGGTAGGGGAGAGTCTGATATGCTGAGGTAGAGCGTTCCAGAGTATGGGGGAGGCACGGGAGAAATCTTGTACGCGATTATGGGAAGAAGAGATAAGAGAGGAGTAGAGAAGGAGATCTTTTGAGGATCTGAGGATGTGTGCAGGTAGGTACCGGGAGACTAGGTCACAGATGTAAGGAGGAGACAGGTTGTGGATTGCTTTGTATGTCATGGTTAATGTTTTGAACTGGAGTCGTTGGGTGATGGGAAGCCAGTGAAGAGATTGGCAGAGTGGTGAGGCTGGGGAATAGCGAGGGGAGAGGTGGATTAAGTGGGCCACAGAGTTTAGGATAGATTGGAGGGGTGCAAGAGTGTTGGAAGGGAGGCCAGAGAGCAGGAGGTTGCAGTAGTCAAGGCGGGAGATGATGAGGGCATGCACTAATGTTTTTGCTGATTCTTGGTTAAGGAAAGCACGGATCCGGGAGATATTTTTGAGTTGTAGTCTGCATGAGGTGAAGAGGGCTTGGATGTGCGGATAGAGCAGAGTCGAGGGTTACTCAAAGGCAACGAGCTTGTGAGACTGGGGAGAGTGAGCAACCATCTAGTTTGATGGAAAGGCTTGTTGGAGGAGATGAGTGAGGAGGAGGAAAGACAATGAACTCTGTATTGTCCATGTTAAGCTTTAGGAATCGGGCAGAGAAGAAGGATGAAATAGCAGACAGACATTGTGGAATTTTGGTTAGTAGAGAGGTAATGTCAGGTCCAGAGAGGTAGATCTGTGTGTCATCGGCATAGAGATGATACTGAAAGCCGTGGGACTCTATGAGCTGTCCCAGGCCGAAGGTGTAGATGGAGAACAGCAGGGGTCCAAGAACTGAGCCTTGGGGAACACCGACAGATAGCGGGCGAGATGAGGAAGTGGTGTTAGAATGGGAGACGCTGAAAGTTCTGTCGGTTAGGTATGAGGAAATTCAAGATAGGGCCAAGTCTGTGATGCCCAGAGATGACAGAATCTGTAGTAGGAGGGAATAGTCTACTGTGTCGAAGGCAGAGGACAGGTCCAGGAGGAGGAGGAGGATAGAGTAGTGTTGCTTGGCTTTGTCGGTTAGTAGATCATTGGTGACTTTGGTTAGGGCAGTTTCAGTAGAGTGATGTAGTCGGAAGCCAGATTGTATAGCTGGTCAAAGAGGGTGCAGGAGGAGAGGTATGAGGACAATTTAAGATGGACATGCTGTTCCAGTAGTTTTGAGGCATAGGGGAGAAGGGATATGGGGCGATAGTTTGACGTAGAGGATGGGTCAAGGGAGGGCTTTTTGAGGATGGGTGTAATGGCGGCATGTTTAAAGCATGAGGGGAATACACCACTTGTTAGCGATAGGTTGAAGAGATGGGTTAGGGCTGGGATGAGGACTGAGGTGATGTTGGGGATGAGGTGCAATGGAAGCGGGTCAAGTGCACAGGTGGTTAGATGTGATCTTGAGAGTAGAGAGGAAAGATTGTTTTCGGTCATGGTGGAGAAGCTAGATTTGGAGGAAGAGGGCTGAGTAGCTATGATGAGGGGCTGTGGTGATTGTGGGCCAAAGCTTGCTCTGATGTTGTCAATCTTCTGCTTGAAGAAAGAGGCAAAGTCTTCAGCTGTGATGAAAGGAGAGGGAGGTGGTGCTGGAGGACGGAGGAGGGAATTGAAAGTCTTGAATAGCTGTTTAGGGTTGTGAGAGAAAGAGGATATGAGGGATGAGAAGTAGGTTTGTTTTGCAGCAGTGAGTGTGGACTTGAAGGTGGTGAGGGACTCTTTATATGCAATGAAGTGCTCAGTGGAATGAGACTTCTTCCATCTGCGCTCAGCAATTCTGGAAGCCTGTCTCAGTTCTTTAGTCTGACTTGTGCGCCAGGGTTGCCTGTTGATTGTGCGGGTTTTAGTGTGTGTGAGGGTGGCAGCTGATTCGAGAGCTGCAGAGATTGTAGTGTTGTATAAAGTTGCAGCAGCATCTGCATCATGTAAAAATGCAATGTCTGTGAGAGGGAGAAGGGACTGAGAAAGTGCGTGTAAATCAAGGTGTTTGATATTTCTGCGAGGGTGTGAAAGTTTGTGGAGGGGGGGGGGTTGCGTACTTGAAGAGAGGGAAGAGAATGTGAGTAGGTTGTGGTCAGACAGGGGGAGAGGTGAGTTAGAGAAGTTAGATAGGGAGCAGAGGCAAGTAAAGAGGAGGTCCAGTGTGTGGCCATCTTTGTGAGCAGCTGCAGAAGACCATAAGGTGAGGCCGAAGGAGGAAGTGAGTGTTAGAAGTTTGGAGACAGATAAGTGGGAAGTGTCAATGGGGATGTTGAAATCACCCATGATGATGGTGGGCATGTGTTAAAGAAGTATTCCAATTGGCTACCTCATCTGAAAAGTAGCATGATGTAGGGACAGAGATCCCGTTTCCAGCTATGTATCACCTTATAGTTTATTAGTTTGGATAATATCCCGGTTTTATTGACTGCAGGTCTACTAGTTCTCTGAATGCTGTGATTTATATAACCCCATCCATAGCACTGATTGGCAGCTTTTTGAAACTAGTATGGGGTTATGGAGGACTACATAGCAGCAGGTTTACTAGTCCTCTAGTGATAGTTTCCCCACTGAAAAAACAGTGATTTTATGAAAACTAGAGCAAGCCTCCCAGTAAGTGACGTTACTGGAATCAGGGTTTCTGTTTCTATATTATGCTGCTCTCAGATTAAGGCAGGCATCACACACTAGCGTCAGAGCATTGGATGCGATATGCTAATGACCCCCGACTCAGGCTCTGCTGCGAGCGTGACCGAGTGTAATTCACTGTGCTGCGATCGGATCACAGGTGCAGAGGAGAGGGAGAGAGTGATCTTCACCATTGTTGTCAAATGACAACCGAGTGCAGTCAGATGTTTCACTCGCACTCATAGACTTGTATGGGTGCGAGTGACCAGAGTCTCGCAGACAATTGTAGCATGGTGCATTTTTTTCCTCAGTCCGATTAGAGCTGAGGAAACACTTGCAGATCTGAGCTGCCTGATTGGTTAACGCTAGGCCAAGTGCAATGCGAGATTTTCTCACATTGCACTCGTGTGAGACATTCGCCAGTGTGACGCTGGCCAAAGTGATGAAAACCTGGTGACCAATTCCCCTTAAAGGACTCCATCAGCACAGAATAACTGTTCAGACCAAGTACAGGCGCTCGTGCATCATGACTCAGTTAAACACCAGGTCACCTGCTGGTTTCCCACAACGCCCAGCTCTCTTCTTTGGTTGACAGCTCTGGCTTCAAAGGGCCAATAAAAAGGGCAGAAATGATAGACAACCAGCGGGTGGGTAGGTGCACTTAAATGTGTGGCCCCACCATGATGCACCAAGCGCCTGTTTTGATCAGTCATTCTGTGCTGACAGTCTCTTTAAAAGCTGTTATCCAACACTATCCCTAGGATCATCAATTTCAGATAGACAGTCCAACCCCAAATGTTCCAGCCTAGTTCCCATTCAGTTCCCATTCACTTCACCAGGAGCAAAGTCATTACACACTGTATACAGCCATGCTGTTCTGGCTCTATATAATAGGAATGGTGCTGTCTGGAGAATAACCTCTGACTAGGACGCAGCATAGGAGCAGTGCTGTAGCTTCTTTATTTTCAGGATGGAATAGGGCTCTTAGCAATCACTAACTAGTGCGCTGTCTGAGCACAGAGGAGTGCGGTCTTCCACGCTGGTCTGTGCGTACATAAGTTAAGCATTTACTGAAGTCGCCCTCCCTTTAATAAGTTTGTTCTATTTGGAGATTCCATAAAATTATCCAAATACAATAGATAAAAACCACCCAAAATGGCCAATTATGACAGATTTGATGAAATGTATGAAAGTTGTTTTTTTGGGGTTTTTTTTTTTTTTTCAAACCTCAAAATCATCAGCAGAGTTGCATGCCAAAAGTTGTATATTAGGTCCGCACAATTATTGGTTCATAGTTTTTATTTTCCAAATGGACGTTCCACCTACCAGGAGTGTATTACGTATATGTAGCACCCAGGGTGTAGTCAGGCATGGGTCTCGTACCTGTTTTATTCGTCACCGGGCCGGTGTGGTGGTCTGGGATGTCGTGGTGGCCTGCCCAGCTTCATGCCCCGAGGTGTACACCAATAAGGAGTGAGGACGATGGGGGTTGTAATAGGATGACTGTCGCAACACCACCTGTGGTACGCGGCCAGAGATTAGCTGCCGCTGCTGTCCTCCAGGGCGGATGGTAATAGCAGCAGACATGGTGTCACTCCGCACAGGTGGAGTGGACCCCGGAGAGAATCATGAGGGGAGTAGTAATGGCGATGGGGCGCCGGCTCCGGTAATAAGAGTCCGAGTCAGATGCTGCGGTGCCAGGTGTCTTACTCATTCTTTGTGCCGCTCGCCCGGGTGGTACTGGTCACCCGCTGTGATGGGCCCTGTCGAACGCAGATTCCTTTGGAGGTCAATCCGGTGTGGTGCTCAGTGGGTTCCTTCCTCCTAGGGCCTTGTGTGTTGGATCCCCGTGGCTTAAAGCTACTTAGGGACCCCAATCCGTCTCAAGTAGTACTCTTGTCCCTTTTTGCAGTGCTGCGACTCCGCAATGGGGCCTGGCTGTGTCCAAGACTCCGGATCCTATCTGACACTGTGCTTTCAGGCTCTGTGTGGCGTGGCCAGAGAAGCTTGCAACCTCCCAGTCCCGGCAGATTCTGGAAAGCTAACTTGGAGAATGATCTTCCCTTGGGTCCTGCACTCTGTATGGCGCTGGTTTCGAGGGTGTAATGAAGCTCTCCCCTTGGCAACCGCATGAACTCCTGTGTCCCACCACAGCATCGGCAACACACATTGCTTCTTTCCTCTCCTGCTGGAGAACTTGCTAACTGTTGTGTTGGCTCTTAACTCCCCCTGGTGGCTACTCCTCCCCGGGTTCCTGTCACTAGTGGGTAGTGCGCCCCATTTTTGAAGGCAACCTTAAGACCCTACCCTAGCCCAGTCCCAGTCCCCAGTGGGGAGGGCAACCTGGTTGTGTGTTTGAGTTGTGTAAAACTAGCCTCACATCAGCGGTATTCTGCCGCAATGCCGGATCTGGCACAAATGTGGTACAGTGCAATGGAATCGCGGCAAGGTAAGATAATATGCGGCCGCATGTGACCTTATCTTGCCGCGATTCCATTGAACTGCAACTGTACCGCATCTGTGCCGGACCAGGCATAATACTGCTGATGTGCGCGCAGCCTAAGTGGTGAAACCGATACCAACCTCCTCGGGATCCTGGTTAAGCACTACACCTTAAATGAGGTGCAGTACTCTGTGGCGACTGAAGCCTCAGGGGCGCCACCTATACATATAGTGTGTATATAGCGATGGCTACATGTCAGCTTTCTCACACTCAATCTACAAACATTGAGCAAGCACATCACATTTTTCTCACTGTCTTTTAGATCCCATGATACATTCTCAACTCTGGATAGCTCAGAAAAGGACATTCAAACTCTAAACAAACTGTAAATTTTGCTCATCTAGAAACCATGCAATTGGCTTTAAATTAGTTTTCAATTATTTTTTCCTTATGGTTTGCCTGTGTAAAATAAAAGATAACAAAATCAGCCTTACAAACACCTCTCTGCATCTATCCCAGGCAATGGCGATTAATACCCTCAAAGCTGGCACAGATCGTGAGTGATGTATGAGACAGGCTGCAGCTCTTATCTCACAGCACTGTTTGCTCGGTTCTCCTCCTCACTATCAGTGCTGTGAGATGAGAGCTGCAGTGTGTCAGATACATAACTCTGTATCTGTGCCAGCTATGAGGGCACTATATTCGCAGATGCTTGGGATAGATGCAGAAAAGGTGTCCGTAAAGATACACAGCTTTGCTCTCTCCCACTTGTAATCACAGAAGATGCTGGCAGTGCGATGTGTGAACTGGGGAAGAGAGCAGAGCTGTGTGCTATTATAAGACCTACAATTTCACACAGACAAAGCTGGGTCAGACCTTCTCTCGCAGTTTTAATTTTCCATGCATTTTCCATGCATAACTCTTCCGGCTTATGACTGGTCAAAGTTATTGAATTAAACGGCTGCAGAGAAGAATCTCTGCCAACACCTGCCTTGGTTATGTAGGAAATTACCATATAAACCCTACAGGTTAATATATCTGCAACAGAGATGAGAAAATACAAATGGGGAAACCTCCCCCAAGTTTTACTCACCTCTGCAGCCATTACACCATATGGTCAGTTTAACATGCTCAACCTGGAGAAATGTCCTCTTTAAACATGAATTACCATTTGAAACATTTATAGCATATTAAAAGGATATAGCAAAAGTATTATAGGTAGGAATCCAGGATGTTGGGATGGTCAGGGGCAGTTTACACTCTAGAAACACCAAGCAGCCATATGACATGCTCCACTGTAGCTTTAGCCAGGGTACAGGCATTTCGACAGGGGCCCAGCATATGAGATACACCTTGACGCTGGCTGCTGGGCTCATATAAAACTAGCCTTTTTTTATGTGCGGTCTCAAATTTTTAAATGTATTTCCTTAAAAGTAATGCAGGTCTAGGTTTCTATGTTTAATGTTTGCATACTTAGCATCTCAGAGTGCAGCCGTTTAGAGTATATTTTATGTTCAGTATGCACCTGTTCATACTGTCTGTTAGGAAGTGCCAGTTTTCTCATTTTAGCTTATACGCTCCACTGTAGTTTATGGGAGCTGATCACCAGCAGAGAGATGTACTGCGCCCATAAAATATACACAAGTGTGACCATGTCAACTTTCTAAAGTGAGATTGGTAAGGATAGCCAAATTCTACCAACAGATGAGGATCCCACGGATGGCCATAAGATGCATTATTAGTATTTACCTCTCTCTGACCAAGTCATACACATCACTCCTGTTTTCTCAGATATAGAAAATACATGTCAGATGCCATACAGAATGACAATGGTTGTACAACCACAGGGTCTACAGCACCCTGCATTTAGAATGGAATACTAAACTGCAAAATACGATTGTTCTCCATTCAGAGAATATACTGAAAACGGCCGCTGTATTCCTAGAGGGAATAGGTCACCAAGTTTGCGCCATTCACCTGAGTGCAACATTCACGGATTGTAGTGATGTGTCACTTCCTGGGCTGCTCGCTCTAGTTTGGATAAGCTCCTGCTGATAAAACCCCTTTTAAAAAGGGAATCTGTCACCTAATCTGAGATAGAGGCCCAGATTCCAGCCATGTATCATTTATTGGGCTGCTTAGGCTAATTTCACACATCCGGCTTTTCACCGGATTCGGCACACACCAGTACAGTGTATACAGTACAATGGCAGCGCGACAAACTCCGGACATATGCTGTCATGTGACCCGGAAGTTGCTGTGCTGCCATAGTACTGTATATACACTGTACTGGCGTGTGCCGAGTCCGGCAAAAAGCCGGATGTGTGAAACTGGCCTTACTGTAGTTTTCAGTCTCCCACTGATAAAACATTATAAAACTAGTCTCAAAAAAAAAAGCGCATGACGCTTCAACGAATTAGATCTCATCACCACCTCTCCACACAAGCCAATAAGGCGATGGCCAAAAGATTCATGCAAAATTAAAATTAATTTTTATTGAATAATTCATTTAAGAACAATTAAAAAAAAAAAAAAAAAAAAACACAGGATATAGGAATCTCTATTTAACTGCTCTTAAAAAAATGTTCTATGCACTATATACACAGAAAGCTGCCAATCAGGGGTGTGGGTTGTCCTATACGGAGATCAGCATTCAGGGACCTGGTAGATCTACAGCAAAGAAAAGTGATTTTATCAAAACTGCACCATGTAGACCAGTAAGTGACATCGCTGGAATCAGGGTCTCTGCCTCTACATCATGCTGCTCTCAGACGGGGGAGCAAAATCCTGGTGACCGATTTCCTCTTGAAGTTGCACTACATTAACACTAGAAGTCCCAGAAATTTCAAGCTCAACCCATTCCAAAAGGTAGAAATGTTAAATGACCCCTCTCTGGGACTTCTAGTGTTTAAGTTGAATAGCAAAGTAGTAGAAATGTGAAGACTCACTGAAGTGAAAGGGTTGGCTTCCATTAGGCTGCTTTCACACTACGTTTTTTTTTTTTTTTAACATGCGTCATGAACGTTTAACGCAAAAACGGATCCAGTTCAAATGCGTTTTCATTTCAATGCATTTGCAATGGACTCGCGTCAACATGCGTTCACCTGCGTTATAGTGAGGATCTAGCGAGTTGCAGTTTAACTTTTTTCAAAAACGCTACTTGTAGCGTTTTTGAGCTGTGTCCAAATACTGTTTTTCACTGGATCCTGACTATACTGCACGCAAACGCATGTGAACGCTGGCATGCTGATAGACAGGATCCTGCTTGCTCTACTGAGCATGCCCAGAAACCAGCCTAGTGTGATCAGTCTCTCTCTCCCCCTCCCTCTCTCTCTCTCCCCCGCTTGAGAGCGGCGGACACTCGTAACCATGGTAAATATCGGGTAACCAAGCAAAGCGCTTCACTTAGTTACCCGATGTTTACCTTGGTTACATGTGCAGGGAGCAGGCAGCCCGGCTCCTAGCAGCTACGGACGCTCGTAACCAAGGTAAAATATCGAGTATCCAAACAAACCAAATCACTTCGCTTAGTTACCCGATGTTTACCTTGGTTACCAGCGTCTGCAGCTGTCAGATGCCAGCTCCCAGTCTATCCCGTTCAGTTCCCCTCACTCCCGATCACATGACTTCAATGCACGCCCATAAACTTCAAGTGACAGGATCCTGCAAAATAACACATGCGTTTGCATGCGTTTTTCTTTGTAAAAACAGGAACCACTTTTACAGGAGAAAAACGTTCATGACGCATGTTAAAAAAAGTAGTGTGAAAGCAGCCTTACATGCTAGAAACTCTGTTTTAGCAGGGGAGATGGAATGAATAAATAAAGAAGGGAATTTTGTTTACTTACCGTAAATTCCTTTTCTTCTAGCTCCAATTGGGAGACCCAGACAATTGGGTGTATAGCTATTGCCTCTGGAGGCCACACAAAGTATTACACTTAAAAGTGTAAGGCCCCTCCCCTTCTGGCTATACACCCCCAGTGGGATCACTGGCTCACCAGTTTTAGTGCCAAAGCAAGAAGGAGGAAAGCCAATAACTGGTTTAAAGACCAATTCAATCCGAGGAAACATCGGAGAACTGAACCATACCACATGAACAACATGTGTACCCGAAAAAACAGAAAAACCCCGAGAAAACAGGGCGGGTGCTGGGTCTCCCAATTGGAGCTAGAAGAAAAGGAATTTA